>NC_086452.1:41382011-41654511 GCF_028390025.1 Pseudophryne corroboree | reverse complement strand
GTACTGGGTGTGTGGAATATGCAGGTAGGACACAGGGTGTATGGAGGGTGCTAGCAGGACACTGGTTGTGTGGGGTGTGCAGGCAGGGAACTCGATGCGTGGGGTGTGCAGGCAGGATACTGGGTGTGGGGTGTGCAGGCAGGGCACTGGGTGTGTGGGGTGTGCAGGCAGGGCACTCGATGCGTGGGGTGTGCAGGCAGGATACTGGGTGTGGGGTGTGCAGGCAGGGCACTGGGTGTGTGGGGTGTGCAGGCATTGTGTTAGGTGTGTGCAGGCAGGGCACTGGGTGTGTGGGTTGTGCAGGCAGTGTACTGGGTGTGTGGGGTGTGCAGGCAGGGCACTGGGTGTGTGGGGTGTGCAAGCAGGGCACTCGGGGTGTGTGTGTGTGTGTGTGTGTGTGTGGTGTGCAGGCAGTATACTGGGTGTGTAGGCAGGGCACTCGGTGTGTGTGTGGGGTGTGCAGGCAGGGCATTGGTGTGTGGGGTGTGCAGGCAGGGCACTGGGTGTGAGATGGGGTGTGCAGGCAGGGTACTGGGTGTGTGGGGTGTGCAGGCAGGGTACTTGGTGTAAGGGGTGTGCTGGCAGGGCATTAGTGTGTGGGGCGTGCAGGCAGGGCACTGGGTGTAAGGGGTGTGCTGGCAGGGCATTAGTGTGTGGGGTGTGCAGGCAGGGCACTGGGTGTGTGGGGTGTGCAGGCAGGGTACTGGGTGTGTGGGGTGTGCAGGCAGGGCACTGGGTGTGTGGGGTGTGCAGGCAGGGTATTGGGTGTGTGGGGTGTGCTAGCAGGACACTGCGTGTAAGGGGTGTGCAGGCAGGCAGTGGGTGTGGACTGTGCAGGAAGGGCACTGCGTGTAAGGGGTTTGCAGGCAGGACACTGGGTGTGTGGGGTGTGCAGGCAGGGCACTGGGTGTGCAGGCAGGATACTGGGTGTGGGGTGTGCAGGCAGGGCACTGGGTGTGTGGGGTGTGCAGGCAGTGTACTAGGTGTGTGGGGTGTGCAGACAGGGCACTGGGTGTGTGGGTTGTGCAGGCAGTGTACTGGGTGTGTGGGGTGTGCAGGCAGGGCACTGGGTGTGTGGGGTGTGCAGGCAGTGTACTGGGCACTCGGTGTGTGTGTGTGGTGTGCAGGCAGGGTACTGGGTGTGTGGAGTGTGCAGGCAGGGCATTGTGTGTGGAGTGTGCAGGCAGGGCACTGGGTGTTAGGGGTGTGCAGGCAGGATACTGGGTGTGGGGTGTGCAGGCAGGGCACTGGGTGTGTGGGGTGTGCAGGCAGTGTACTAGGTGTGTGGGGTGTGCAGGCAGGGCACTGGGTGTGTGGGTTGTGCAGGCAGTGTACTGGGTGTGTGGGGTGTGCAGGCAGGGCACTGGGTGTGTGGGGTGTGCAGGCAGTGTACTGGGCACTCGGTGTGTGGGGTGTGCAGGCAGTGTACTGGGCACTCGGTGTGTGTGGTGTGTAGGCAGGGTACTGGGTGTGTGGAGTGTGCAGGCAGGGCATTGGTGTACGGGGTGTGCAGGCAGGGCACTGGGTGTGAGAAGGGGTGTGCAGGCAGAGAACTGGGTGTGTGGGGTGTGCAGGCAGGGTACTTGGTGTAAGGGGTGTGCTGGCAGGGCATTAGTGTGTGGGGTGTGCAGGCAGGGCACTGGGTGTAAGGGGTGTGCTGGCAGGGCATTAGTGTGTGGGGTGTGCAGGCAGGGCACTGGGTGTGTGGGGTGTGCAGGCAGTGTACTGGGCACTCGGTGTGTGTGTGGTGTGCAGGCAGTATACTGGGTGTGTAGGTAGGGCACTCGGTGTGTGTGTGTGTGTGTGTGTGTGTGTGTGTGTGTGTGTGTGTGTGTGTGTGTGTGTGTGTGTGTGTGTGGTGTGCAGGCAGGGTACTGGGTGTGTGGAGTGTGCAGGCAAGGCATTGGTGTATGGGGTGTGCAGGCAGGGCACTGGGTGTGAGAAGGGGTGTGCAGGCAGAGAACTGGGCACTCGGTGTGTGTGTGGTGTGCAGGCAGTATACTGGGTGTGTAGGTAGGGCACTCGGTGTGTGTGTGTGTGTGTGTGTGTGTGTGTGTGTGTGGTGTGCAGGCAGGGTACTGGGTGTGTGGGATGTGCAGGCAGGGCATTGATGTGTGGGGTGTGAGGGCAGGGCACTGGGTGTGTGTGGTGTGCTAGCAGGATACTGCCTGTAAGGGGTATGCTGGCAGGGCATTAGTGTGTGGGGTGTGCAGGCAGTGCACTGGGTGTGTGGGGTGTGCAGGCAGGGCATTGGTTTGTGGGGTGTGTAGACAGGGCACTCGGTATGTGGGGTATGCAAGCAGGTCACTCGGTGTGTGCAGGCAAGGCAGTGGGTGTGTGGGGTGTTCAGGCAGGGCACTTTGTGTGTGGGGTGTACAGGCAGGGCATTGGTGTGTGGGGTGTGCAGGCAGGACACTGGGTGTGTGGGGTGTGCAGGCAGTGCATTGGTGTGGGGTGTGCAGGCAGGGCATCGGTGTGTGGGGTGTGCAGGCAGGGCATTGGTGTGTAGGATGTGCAGGCAGGGCACTGGGTGTGGGGTGTGCAGGCAGTGTACTGGGTGTGCAGGCAGGGCACTGGGTGTGTGGGGTGTGCAGGCAGTGTACTGGGTGTGTGGGGTGTGTAGGCAGGGCACTCGGTGTGTGGGGTGTGCTGGAAGGGCATAAGTGTGTGGAGTATGCAGGCAGTGTACTGGGTGGGTGGGGGGGGGGGGTGCAGGCAGGGCTCTGGGTGTGTGGGGTGTGCAGGCAGGGCACTCGATGTGTGGGGTGTGCAGGCTGGATACTGGGTGTGGGGTGTGCAGGCAGGGCACTGGGTGTGTGGGGTGTGCAGGCAGTGTACTGGGTGTGTGGGGTGTGCAGGCAGGGCACTGGGTGTGTGGGGTGTGCAGGCAGGGCACTGGGTGTGTGGGGAGTGCAGGCAGGGCACTGGGTGTGTGGGGTGTGCAGGCAGGGCACTGGGTGTGTGGGGTGTGCAGGCAGTGTACTGGGTGTGTGGGGTGTGCAGGCAGGGCACTCTGTGTGTGTGTGTGTGGTGTGCAGGCAGGGTGTTGGGTGTGCAGGCAGTATACTGGGTGTGTAGGCAGGGCACTTGGTGTGTGTGTGTGGTGTGCAGGCAGGGTACTGGGTGTGTGGAGTGTGCAGGCAGGGCATTGGTGTGTGGGATGTGCAGGCAGGGCACTGGGTGTGAGATGGGGTGTGCAGGCAGGGTACTGGGTGTGTGGGGTGTGCAGGCAGGGCACTGGGTGTAAGGAGTGTGCTGGCAGGGCATTAGTGTGTGCGGTGTGCAGGCAGGGCACTGGGTGTGTGGGGTGTGCAGGCAGGGTACTGGGTGTGTGGGGTGTGCTAGCAGGACACTGCGTGTAAGGGGTGTGCAGGCAGGGCAGTGGGTGTGGAGTGTGCAGGCAGGGTACTACGTGTAAGGGGTTTGCAGACAGGACACTGGGTGTGTGGGGTGTGTAGGCAGGGCACTGGGTGTGTGGGGTGTGCAGACAGGACACTGGGTGTGTGGAGTGTGCAGGCAGGGCTCTGGGTGTGTGGGGTGTGCAGGCAGGTGTCAAAGTCGAAAAATATTGTTATACATATCCTTTGTCCTAACCCCTCATGCACATGCACGCTGCTCGTGCACCCGGTCCCCCGTGCGTGCACATATCCGCAAGTTGCGTAAGAGACGCTCCGGCGACTCGTGCGCATGATATGTGTATTTACGGCGGAGTTTGTGAGCGTGTAGCGTGCGACTCGAACATAGCATATTTAACCCAAATAGTGCATTTTGTAGATATGGGCCCTCATTCCGAGTTGTTCGCTCTGAGTTTTTCATCGCATCGCAGTGAGAATTCTCTTAGTGCGCATGCGCAATGTTCGCACTGCGACTGCGCCAAGTAACTTTACTATGAAGAAAGTAAGTTTACTCACGGCATTTTCATCGCTCCGACGTTCGCATTGTGATTGACAGGAAATGGGTGTTACTGGGCGGATGCACGGCGTTTTAGGGGCGTGTGGATGGAAACGCTACCGTTTCCGGAAAAAACGCAGGAGTGGCCGGTGAAACGGTGGGAGTGCCTGGGCGAACGCTGGGTGTGTTTGTGACGTCAACCAGGAACGACAAGCACTGAAATGATCGCACAGGCAGAGTAAGTCTGGAGCTACTCAGAAACTGCTAACTCGTTTGTAATCGCAATATTGCGCGTACGTCGGTCGCAATTTTAAGAAGCTAAGATTCACTCCCAGTAGGCGGCGGCTTAGCGTGTGTAACTCTGCTACATTCGCCTTGCGAGCGAACAACTCGGAATGAGGGCCATAGTTCCCTTAGATCATGTCAGCGAGTAATGTTAGTTTAAACAGTTCCTGGACAAGGAGATTTGTCTTTGCATGATAGGAAGGGTCAGATAAAGGTTGGTAGGTGATGTCTTTCTATCCAGCTGTAGAGTATTTTAAGAGTAACATTCCGGTGTCAGTTAGGAAAGGATCGCTCGCTCCTGCGTATAGTTATGTACAAAAGTAGAATATGAACATTAACTGTATTTGCTGTAAATTACACATGCGGCGGGAATCCAGAGGATACCTCCCACCAGAGCAGTTGGGGAAGGACATCGCCTACCTATTCAAATCCACCTATGACCTTTGCTGTAATGTAGGGACACATCCCTGTGTCCAATGAACAATGAGATTACAGTGACCATTGTATTGTGTATGCATGTTGTGTATAAAAAGACCACTGTTGCCTGGCCGGACTCAAGACTCTGAAGGCTTTCTCCCTGATAGCTGAGGACTGGTCCAGGACGCGCTTGCGAACGATTCCCCACGTATGTATATTATCTGTAGCCATTATTCTCACTTATTCTGTTTAGATTTCCTTGTTAGCCTGTAGTGTATAACTTGTATCTGTTTACCCCTTTTCTCTGAATAATCCGCTGCGGTGTTAGAGCCCAGTGGTTTACCACAAACCGATGCCGGTGTTGTGTTTTCACTTTATTGCAAAGGGCTTTCTTAGCGTCTTAATCGCTATAAGGTGTATAAGCATTGTTAAGGTTTTACATCGTTGCAGTACTAGGCTGCTAAGGTTCAAAGTATAAGCACATCCTTACACTGTTTCATTACTCGAGGTTTACTGTATATCACTCTGTGTGCGTCCGCGCCGCGTGTACGTTGTACCCACGGCACGGCGTCTGATACGCTAATAGCGTATCAATACGGTACTCAGTGCGCTAATAGCGTGCTTAGTACGAAGCGTGAATCCGTGTGCGTACGTGCGTCGCGCCCACGGCACAGCGTCTGATACGCTAAGTGCGTATCCATACAGTACTTAGTATGCAAACAGCGTACTTAGTCCGTAGTGTGTGTAATAAGTCTAGCGGCCATAGCGGCTCCACGGTAATAGTGTATAGCTTTATGTTTTAAGGTAATATGTGACATTATCACAGGGCACTGGGTGTAAGGGGTGTGCAGGCAGGACATCAGGTGTGTGGGGTGTGCAGGCAGTGTACTGGGTGTGTGGGGTGTGCAGGCAGGACATCGGTGTGTGGGGTGTGCAGGCAGTGTACTGGGTGTGTGGGGTGTGCAGGCAGGGCACTTGGTGTGTGTGTGGTGTGCAGGCAGGGTGTTGGGTGTGCAGGCAGTATACTGGGTGTGTAGGCAGGGCACTCGGTGTGTGTGGTGTGCAGGCAGGGTACTGGGTGTGTGGAGTGTGCAGGCAGGGCATTGGTGTGTGGGGTGTGCAGGCAGGGCACTGGGTGTGGGATGGGGTGTGCAGGCAGGGTACTGGGTGTGTGGGGTGTGCAGGCAGGGTACTTGGTGTAAGGGGTGTGCTGGCAGGGCATTAGTGTGTGGGGTGTGCAGGCAGGGCACTGGGTGTAAGGGGTGTGCTGGCAGGGCATTAGTGTGTGGGGTGTGCAGGCAGGGCACTGGGTGTGTGGGGTGTGCAGGCAGGGTACTGGGTGTGTGGGGTGTGCTAGCAGGACACTGCGTGTAAGGAGTGTGCAGGCAGGGCTCTGGGTGTGTGGGGTGTGCAGGCAGAGCACTGGGTGTGTGGGGTGTGCAGACAGGAGACTGGGTGTGTGGAGTGTGCAGGCAGGGCTCTGGGTGTGTGGGGTGTGCAGGCAGGGCACTGGGTGTGTGGGGTGTGCAGACAGGACACTGGGTGTAAGGGGTGTGCAGGCAGGACATCGGTGTGTGGGGTGTGCAGGCAGGGCATTAGTGTTTGGGGTGTGCAGGCAGGGCACTGGGTGTGTGGGGTGTGAAGGCAGTGTACTGGGTGTGCAGGCAGGGCACTGGGTGTGTGGGGTGTGCAGGCAGTGTACTGGGTGTGTGGGGTGTGCAGGCAGGGCACTCAGTGTGTGGGGTGTGCTGGACGGGCATAGGTGTGTGGAGTATGCAGGCAGTGTACTGGGTGGGTGTGTGGGGGGGGGGTGCAGGCAGGGCTCTGGGTGTGTGGGGTGTGCAGGCAGGGCACTCGATGTGTGGGGTGTGCAGGCAGGATACTGGGTGTGGGGTGTGCAGGCAGGGCACTGGGTGTGTGCAGGCAGTGTACTGGGTGTGTGGGGTGTGCAGGCAGGGCACTGGGTGTGTGGGGTGTGCAGGCAGTGTACTGGGTGTGTGGGGTGTGCAGGCAGGGCACTCGGTGTGTGTGTGTGTGTGTGTGTGTGTGTGTGTGTGTGTGTGTGTAGGCAGGGTGTTGGGTGTGCAGGCAGTATACTGGGTGTGTAGGCAGGGCACTTGGTGTGTGTGTGGAGTGTGCAGGCAGGGCATTGGTGTGTGGGGTGTGCAGGCAGGGCACTGGGTGTGAGATGGGGTGTGCAGGCAGGGTACTGGGTGTGTGGGGTGTGCAGGCAGGGTACTTGGTGTAAGGGGTGTGCTGGCAGGGCATTAGTGTGTGGGGTGTGCAGGCAGGGCACTGGGTGTAAGGGGTGTGTTGGCAGGGCATTAGTGTGCGGGGTGTGCAGGCAGGGCACTGGGTGTGTGGGGTGTGCAGGCAGGGTACTGGGTGTGTGGGGTGTGCAGGCAGGGCACTGGGTGTGGGGTGTGCTAGCAGGACACTGCGTGTAAGGGGTGTGCAGGCAGGGCAGTGGGTGTGGAGTGTGCAGGCAGGGCACTGCGTGTAAGGGGTTTGCAGGCAGGACACTGGGTGTGTGGGGTGTGCAGGCAGGGCACTGGGTGTGTGGGGTGTGCATGCAGGACACTGGGTGTGCACGCAGGGCACAGAGCTGAGCTAGAGGGGTGTGTCGGTTGTTACTCTAATACTCCAGATTAATGCAATGATTACAGTGAAGTATTGATGCTGATATTGAGCAGAGTAGTGATGGCCAGCGCTTCAGTCTCAATCAGTCCTGCAAACCTGGCTGAATGTAGAACAAATAGAAATATACATATATTTGACATTAGTGATATTCCTTTATTGGCCCTTATGTTTTAGTTTACGAAACATCTCACCCAAAGATGTAGTACTGTGGCAGTGTGTGGTAAATCAGTGATTTGAGGGTTAAAAGAAATCGCTAGCATCAGGTTCTCACAGAAGAGTCAGAACTGGGGCAGTAGCCCAACTTTTATTATCCCACCTTTCCTCTGAATATTAAATATCCTGCTATATAAAATGATGGTAACTTACAGACTTTATTTAATAGTATCATATGCAGTGTGAGATACTTTTCAGCCACAGGAAACCGTTTACGGATAAGTGCAATATATTATATATACTGTATATAGAGATATATGAGATGGCGGTAGTCTGACTGATTCCAGTGTAAGGAATGACTGTATCTGGCCTGGTACTTGCTGTTCGTACAGGTGCTGGATGTAGATTGTGTTGCTGCCGTTGCTCTGCGTCCTTACAAGACCCTTCATGCACAATGTCACCATGTGTCAGTTGGGGATACCCGGACGCTCCTATCTATATAAGGAATTAATAAGCATTTATGTATTATGCATTTTCTGCAGCAAGAGGCGACGTGTCCTTCTCACAAGCACGTTGAGGAGATTTTCAATAAAACAAATAAAACAAAGTCGCACTTGTGTCTCTTTCTTTAGATCTGTCCTTTATCTGTGAATGCATAGGCTGCTGTGTCTAATAGAAGTACAGACCGCACCGCTACCATATGTCACTAGTGCCGGGCCTATTAGGTAGGGCTGCTATACTATCAACAGTGTATTGCATTTACTAAGGGCAGTGCCCTGTATGCTGCGACTACTATACAGTGCCTACTTAGTGTTCTTCAGATATGCAATGTACAGTATGCCAGTCACAGGTAAGGGAGGTTTTTTTTTCTTCAACTTTTTAAAAATTTGAAACATATATAATAGAATTATCTCATGTTTGCAGAATTTGACACTATTTAAATAATGTAACAGTAATAACATTTATAAGAAGAAGCATGCAGTATGTGTACATACATTCTAAATATGCATATGTGTGGATATACACACACACATGTTAAATGAATGTTGCTTGGGTGTTTTGAGCTTATATCCTCATTCCACCTCTGAAATCCAATGCCTGCTTCGCTCTAGAGCCTCACGACTGACTACACTGTGTGTCAGGCCTGAGTAGACTTTTACCTCTCTCTCTGAGGTTGCTGCCAATTCACCAGTTACTCATTAAGTTGTTGTCTGAGCCAAACTTTCACTCCCTCTAATTTACTGAATTGCGGCTGTTTATTTAAGTGAAGGTTGATCTTCACAATGATTAATCCATATTTACACCATGAAACAAATTGATGCGAAATAGCACAAAGGTCAGTAGGGGTGACAAAGCAGGGTAACAAATGACCTTACAAAACACCGGAGCTCTGCGTTATGGGGGTAATTCCAAGTTGATCGCAGCAGGAAATTTTTTAGCAATTGGGCAAAACCATGTGCACTGCAGGGGAGGCAGATTTAACATGTGCAGAGAGAGTTAGGGGGGTCATTCCGAGTTGTTCGCTCGCAAGCTGCTTTTAGCAGCTTTGCACACGCTAAGCCGCCGCCTACTGGGAGTGAAGCTTCTTAAAATTGCGAACGAAAGATTCGCAATGTTGCGATAAGACATCTCTGTGCAGTTTCTGAGTAACTCGAAACTTACTCGGCATCTGCGATCAGTTCAGTGCTTGTCGTTCCTGGTTTGACGTCACAAACACACCCTGCGTTCGCCCAGACACTCCTCCGTTTCTCCAGCCACTCCCGCGTTTTTCCCAGAAACGGTAGCGTTTTTTCACACACACCCATAAAACGGCCAGTTTCCGCCCAGAAACACCCACTTCCTGTCAATCACAGTACGATCACCAGAACGAAGAAAAAACCGTGAGTAAAATTCCTAACTGCATAGCAAATTTACTTGGCGCAGTCGCAGT
This sequence comes from Pseudophryne corroboree, assembly GCF_028390025.1. Taxonomy (NCBI): domain Eukaryota; kingdom Metazoa; phylum Chordata; class Amphibia; order Anura; family Myobatrachidae; genus Pseudophryne; species Pseudophryne corroboree. The sequence goes on along the minus strand of NC_086452.1, from coordinate 41,645,195 downwards.
GCGAACATTGCGCATGCGCACTAAGCGGAAAATCGCTGCAATGCGAAGAAATTTTCCGAGCGAACAACTCGGAATGACCCCCTAGATTTGGGTGGGGTGTGTTCAATCTGCAATCTAATTTGCAGTGTAAAAATAAAGCAGCCAGTATTTACCCTGCTCAGAAACAAAATTACCCACCCAAATCTAACTCTCTCTGCACATGTTACATCTGCCCCACCTGCAGTGCACATGGTTTTGCCCAACTGCTAACAAAAATCCTGCTGCGATCAACTTGGAATTACCCCCTATATGTGCCTGGTATAAATAAACTGAGCTGTGCCATCCCATGGAAGGACGGAACTCAGGCAGCCCTAAGTACATGCACCTTATGTAACTGTGTCCCAGCAGGACTATGCTATATAATCAGTATCATATTATAGGTAAATATAGATATATACATATAGATAGATATATAGCTATATATATAGATCGATACATATATATATATATACATACACAGGTTGAGTATCCCTTATCCAAAAGCCCACATTTTTGGGTCCCCTACTGATATAATGACATATATATTATATATTATGTGTATATATAAATATGTTATATAGATATATAATATAACATACAAATATATGTGTCGTTATCTCAGTAGGGGAACCAGTAAGATTATCAGGGCCGGTTCTAGGTCTTTCAGCGCCCCGGGCGGAGAATAGGGGCATGGCTTCATACAGGGGGCGTGGTCAGTTACTCCCCCTGTAGAGTTGTGCCCCCATTTGTGCCCCCTATAGCGTAGCGCCGCTTGCACACACAAAAAAAATAATACTTACAATCCCCGCTCCTGACCGCTGCAGACCTCCGCCGGCGCCGCTCCTCTCCTCGGATCTATGGGAGAGACGTCATGATGTCTCTCCCATAGCACAGCATAGATAGACACTAGAGGTCAAATATGACCCCTAGCATCTGTCAGTCCCACAATGCTGTGCGGTGCGTGATGACGTCATAGCGCACCGCACAGCAAAGGTCCTCTCCACGAAGGGGAACTAGACGCGTAGCGGGGGACACAGCGGGGGGCACAGTAGCGGATCTTGCCATGGTGCGGCGCCCTCCTGATGGCGCCGGCGCCCCAGGCAAAAGTCCTGCTTGCCCTTGGCAAGATCCGCTACTGAAGATTATATACATCATATATCTCCTGTTATGTGTATAGTCTATTATAACACTCGCACTCACTTTTATGGTGTTTAGTAGTAATTGTTTCTTATACTATAGGGATTAGTGAGTCAGTCACTATATACATAGCATGCAGGTAGGTTAGTTTATCAGTGCTTGACGTTACGGCAGTCATAATGTTAGTAAGATGTTAAAAAATGTTTTCTTCCAGTATCAAATGAACATATATAACCAGTTATTAGTGGATTTAAAGCAGAGGCATTTGTATAGTGTCCATAGTTAGCAATATAAAAACATACAGTTACCCTCCTCTCACTTGCACTCCTGGCCAGGTATTATTATTATTATTATTATACCTTATTTTATATGGCGCCACAAGGGTTCCGCAGTGCCCAATTACAGAGTACATAAACAAATAATCAAACAGGAATGGGGAAGGATCCTATTCCTTAAGGGTCCAACAGGATGCGTTTAGCAATCCCGACACCGCTCAGTAGGGGTGTGTATTAGGGCTAGAGTCCGGGGGAAGGGGGGTAGGTTAGACACCAGGGGAGGGTTAGGGTTAGGCATTAGGAGGGTGATTAGCTAAGGCCACCCCCCCCCCCCCCCCTCTAGGTTTACCCCTAGCCACCACCCCAGGAGAGTTGGGGGGGGGGGGGGGGGGGATAGTGTACTTACAGGTGTCTGCATTCTCGGGTGCGGGATGCTGGGGTCAGTCATGTGACCACCGGCATCCCAAATGCCGTGATATCATAATGAACCCGGCAGCACACCTGTTTGCATACAATGCTTAAGCACCTCGGGGCAACTTGTGCTTTCCTATACTGCAGCCCCTTCTGAAGTGTGCGACTTGCAACTGTGCAGATGATTCCGTGGAGCCAGGCAATAATACGTCCACGGAATCATCGCCAAGGGACTCTGCAAATCGTGGCGATTGCAGAAATAAACAGAGACTGCAACTTGTGCAAAGTCTCCTCTACTTCCACAGCTGGGCAGGGCTGAAGCACCCTTCCATAGCAAAGCCCAGGGAAGAGGGCAGTGCCAGCCACCTGGCATCATGCATTGCCCCCATAAGGAGGTACTGTGAGGGGCTCGCTCCTCACCTTCCCCCGTTTGCATCTTTGCCCATTGCTTGTAACGGTCTCAGTACTTGAAGCCATCGGCCTGAGTCACTTACAGTCCCCCCTGTTATCTTATGCATGACAGTGGTATGTGGCTGCTCTAAGTTTTCTCTCCTGTGTTACCTTAGTCACAATATGTTCGTTGCAGTGTTGCTTCTGGAAGGGGAAATAAATATATATATATATATATATATATATATATATATATGTGTGTGTGTGTGGTGTGTAGTAAGGGGGGTGTTGAGTATTGATTGGGGCAGCTGTCAGTAAATGCTATGTGTATTATTTGTGCAGAAGAATTACAGCCATGGCTGAGTGGGGTGAGGTGCTGCGGGTTTCCAGCCTCCATGCACCAAGATCTGGGTGGGTTTCCTTTTCTTTCTCTCTTTCTTTTTTTTTTTTTTTTTAGTGCATCTGGAGGGAAAAATGCTGAGATCTGCAGATTCTGCAATTGCTCGCAGAGAGAGAGAGAGAGAGAGAGAGAGAGAGAGAGAGGGGAAGAAAAAAAGAAAGAAAGAGAAGATAGAGGAGGGAAAGAGGGAGAAAAAGAGGGAAGAGAAAGAGATGGGGAAAAGGGGGAGAGAGAGAGAGAGAGAGAGAGAGAGAGAGAGAGAGAGAGAGAGAGAGAGAGAGAGAGAGAGAGAGAGAAGTAAAACAGAAAGAAAAAACACAAGAGAGCCCTGTATAGTGTATAACTTATAGCAGCTCAGCACCCCTCCCCTCACACAAAGGAAGTGTCTAGACAGTGCTGCTGGCCAACCACACTGCATCCTGCCAGTGATGGATGAGGGGGCTGGCCAATCTGGTGCTGGGATCCTCTGGGCGGGGGTTCCGAGGGCATCTTCAGGTCTCTCTCTGGCAGGAGGGGGGGATAAGTGCTCGTGTGCACTGGATGGGGCAGCAGACTCTAAAACTTGGGCTGTGTACAGCAACTGGGTTCTCTGGGCTGCGGCCACACAAAGGCTGCGTTATAATGTATATATAATATTACCTGTTACAGTGATAGGCAAAATGCCTTTATGATGTATCCACTACAAGTCACTACTATAGGAAAGGAGACTAGAGTGTATATACTGGCAGATCTTATAGTGTATACACTGCAGGTCACTGCTATAGGTAAGGAGACTAGAGTGTATATACTGGCAGATCTTATAGTGTATACACTGCAGGTCACTGCTATAGGTAAGGAGACTAGAGTGTATATACTGGCAGATCTTATAGTGTATACACTGCAGGTCACTGCTATAGGTAAGGAGACTAGAGTGTATATACTGGCAGATCTTATAGTGTATACACTGCAGGTCACTGCTATAGGAAAGGAGACTAGAGTGTATACACTGCAGGTCACTGCTATAGGTAAGGAGACTAGAGTGTATATACTGGCAGATCTTATAGTGTATACACTGCAGGTCACTGCTATAGGTAAGGAGACTAGAGTGTATACACTGCCAGATCTTATAGTGTATACACTGCAGGTCACTGCTATAGGTAAGGAGACTAGAGTGTATATACTGCCAGATCTTATAGTGTATACACTGCAGGTCACTGCTATAGGTAAGGAGACTAGAGTGTATACACTGCCAGATCTTATAGTGTACAGACTGCAGGTCACTGCTATAGGTAAGGAGACTAGAGTGTATACACTGCCAGATCTTATAGTGTATACACTGCAGGTCACTGCTATAGGTAAGGAGACTAGAGTGTATACACTGCCAGATCTTATAGTGTATACACTGCAGGTCACTGCTATAGGTAAGGAGACTAGAGTGTATACACTGCCAGATCTTATAGTGTATACACTGCAGGTCACTGCTATAGGTAAGGAGACTAGAGTGTATACACTGCCAGATCTTATAGTGTATACACTGCAGGTCACTGCTATAGGTAAGGAGACTAGAGTGTATACACTGCCAGATCTTATAGTGTATACACTGCAGGTCACTGCTATAGGTAAGGAGACTAGAGTGTATATACTGCCAGATCTTATAGTGTATACACTGCAGGTCACTGCTATAGGTAAGGAGACTAGAGTGTATATACTGGCAGATCTTATAGTGTATACACTGCAGGTCACTGCTATAGGTAAGGAGACTAGAGTGTATACGCTGCCAGATCTTATAGTGTATACACTGCAGGTCACTGCTATAGGTAAGGAGACTAGAGTGTATACGCTGCCAGATCTTATAGTGTATACACTGCAGGTCACTGCTATAGGTAAGGAGACTAGAGTGTATACACTGCCAGATCTTATAGTGTATACACTGCAGGTCACTGCTATAGGTAAGGAGACTAGAGTGTATACACTACCAGATCTTATAGTGTATACACTGCAGGTCACTGCTATAGGTAAGGAGACTAGAGTGTATATACTGGCAGATCTTATAGTGTATACACTGCAGGTCACTGCTATAGGTAAGGAGACTAGAGTGTATATACTGGCAGATCTTATAGTGTATACACTGCAGGTCACTGCTATAGGTAAGGAGACTAGAGTGTATATAGAAACATAGAAACAGAATTTGTCGGCAGATAAGAACCACTTGGTCCATCTAGTCTGCCCCTTTTTCTTTTTTTTTTATATTATTTTTATCTCTAACCTTATTTGATCCTTATTTCTTTGTAAGGATATCTTTATGTCTATCCCATGCATGTTTAAATTGCTCTACTGTCTTAGCCTCTACCACCTCTGATGGGAGGCTATTCCACTTGTCCACTACCCTTTCTGTGAAATAATTTTCCCACAAATTTCCCCTGAACCTCCCCCCCTCCAGTCTCAGTGCATGTCCTCGTGTCCTATTGCTTCTCTTCATTTGGAGAATGTTTCCCTCCTGGACTTTGTTAAAACCCTTGATATATTTGAAAGTTTCTATCATGTCCCCCCTTTCCCTTCTCTGCTCCAAACTATACATATTGAGATTTCTTAGTCTTTCTGGGTATGTTTTGTGATGTAGGCCATGCACCATTTTAGTTGCCCTCCTTTGTACAGTTTCTAATGTATTAATATCCTTTTGAAGATATGGCCTCCAGAACTGAATACAGTATTCTAGATGAGGCCGTACCAATGACCTATAGTGGCATTATTACTTCTTTCTTTCTGCTGCCGATTCCTCTCCCAATGCAGCCAAGCATCTGACTAGCCTTCCTCATTGCCTTGTTACATTGCTTACCTGCCTTCAAGTCATCTGAAATAGTGACTCCTAGATCCCTTTCCTCCTCAGTAGTTTCCAGTATAGTGCCATTAATACTGTATTTAGCTTTAGGATTTTTGAGACCCAAGTGCATGATTTTGCATTTTTTGGCATTAAACTGTAATTGCCACACTCTTGACCATTCCTCTAATCTACCTAGATCCTCAATCATTTGTTTTACCCCACCTGGTGTGTCTACCCTGTTGCATACCTTTGTGTCATCTGCAAAAAGGCATACTTTCCCTTTAATGCCATTTGCAATGTCACCAATAAAGATATTAAAAAGCACTGGTCCAAGTACAGATCCCTGGGGTACTCCACTGGTAACATTTCCCTCCTGTGAATGCACTCCATTTACCACAACTCTCTGTTTTCTATCCTTCAACCAAGATCTTATCCATTCAATAATCCTAATTTCTCTAACGTCCTAGTGGATGCTGGGGACTCCGTCAGGACCATGGGGATTAGCGGCTCCGCAGGAGACAGGGCACAAAAAGTAAGCTTTTAGGATCACATGGTGTGTACTGGCTCCTCCCCCTATGACCCTCCTCCAAGCCTCAGTTAGGTTTTTGTGCCCGTCCGAGCAGGGTGCAATCTAGGTGGCTCTCTTAAAGAGTTGCTTAGAAAAAGTTTTTAGGTTCTTTATTTTCAGTGAGTCCTGCTGGCAACAGGCTCACTGCTACGAGGGACTTAGGGGAGAGAAGTGAACTCACCTGCGTGCAGGATGGATTGGCTTCTTAGGCTACTGGACACCATTAGCTCCAGAGGGAGTCGGAACACAGGTCTCGCCCTGGGGTTCGTCCCGGAGCCGCGCCGCCGACCCCCCTTGCAGATGCTGAAGATTGAAGAGGTCCGGAACCAGGCGGCAGAAGACTTTCAGTCTTCATCAGGTAGCGCACAGCACTGCAGCTGTGCGCCATTGTTGTCAGCACACTTCACACAGCGGTCACGGAGGGTGCAGGGCGCGGGGGGGGGGCGCCCTGGGCAGCAATGTATAATACCTGTATGGCGAAAAATACATCACATATAGCCCTTGAGGCTATATGGATGTATTTAACCCCTGCCAGATATCACAAACTCCGGAGAAGAAGCCCGCCGAAAAGGGGGCGGGGCCTATTCTCCTCAGCACACAGCGCCATTTTCCCTCACAGAAATGCTGGTGGGAAGGCTCCCATGCTCTCCCCTGCACTGCACTACAGAAACAGGGTTAAAACAGAGAGGGGGGCACTGATTTGGCGATATAAATATATATTAAATGCTATAAGGGAGGAACACTTATATAAAGGTTGTCCCTGTATAATTATAGCGTTTTGGTGTGTGCTGGCAAACTCTCCCTCTGTCTCCCCAAAGGGCTAGTGGGTCCTGTCCTCTATCAGAGCATTCCCTATGTGTGTGCTGTATGTCGGTACGTGTGTGTCGACAGGTATGAGGAAAATGTTGGTGAGGAGGCGGAGCAAATTGCCTGTAATGGTGATGTCACTCTCTAGGGAGTCGACACCGGAATGGATGCCTTATTTATGGAATTACGTGATAATGTCAACACGCTGCAAGCCGGTTGACGACATGAGACGGCCGGCGATCAAATTAGTACCTGTCCAGGCGTCTCAAACACCGTCAGGGGCTGTAAAACGCCCATTTACCTCAGTCGGTCGACACAGACCCAGACACGGACACTGATTTCAGTGTCGACGGTGAAGAAACAAACGTATTTTCCTTTAGGGCCACACGTTAAGGGCAATGAAGGAGGTGTTACATATTTCTGATACTACAAGTACCATAAAAAAGGGTATTATGTGGGATGTGAAAAAACTACCTGTAGTTTTTCCTGAATCAGATAAATTAAATGAAGTGTGTGATGATGCGTGGGTTTCCCCCGATAGAAAATTATTGGCGGTATACCCTTTCCCGCCAGAAGTTAGGGCGCGTTGGGAAACACCCCTTAGGGTGGATAAGGCGCTCACATGCTTATCAGAACAAGTGGCGGTACCATCTACAGATAGGGCCGTACTTAAGGAGCCAGCTGATAGGAGGCTGGAAAATATCCTAAAAAGTATACACACACATGCTGGTGTTATACTGCGACCAGCGATCGCCTCAGCCTGGATGTGCAGAGCTGAGGTGGCTTGGTCGGATTCCCTGACTACAAATATTGATACCCTTGACAGGGACAGTATTTTATTGACTATAGAGCATTTAAAGGATGCATTTCTATATATGCGAGATGCGCAGAGGGATATTTGCACTCTGGCATCAAGAGTAAATGCGATGTCCATATCTGCAAGAAGATGTTTATGGACACGACAGTGGTCAGGTGATGCAGATTCCAAACGGCACAAAGATGTATTGCCGTATAAAGGGGAGGAGTTATTTGGGGTCGGTCCATGGGACCTGGTGGCCACGGCAACTGCTGGAAAATCCACAGTTTTTTACCCTAAGTCACATCTCTGCAGAAAAAGACACCGTCTTTTCAGCCTCAGTCCTTTCGTCCCTATAAGAGTCATATCTGCCCAGGGATAGAGGAAAGGGAAGAAGACTGCAGCAGGCAGCCCATTCCCAGGAACAGAAGCCCTCCACCGCTTCTACCAAGTTCTCAGCATGACGCTAGGACCGTACAGGACCCCTGGATCCTACAAGTAGTATCCAAGGGGTACAGATTGGAATGTCGAGACGTTTCCCCCTCGCAGGTTCCTGTAGTCTGCTGTACCAATGTCTCCCTCCGACAGGGAGGCAGTATTGAAAACAATTCACAAGCTGTATTCCCAGCAGGTGACAATAAAATTACCCCTCCTACAACAGGGAAAGGGGTATTATTCCACACTATATTGTGGTACTGAAGCCAGAAGGCTAGGTGAGACCTATTCTAAATCTGAAATATTTGAACACTTACAAAGGTTCAAATCCAGATGGAGTCACTCAGAGCAGTGATAGCGAACCGGGAAGAAGGGGACTATATGGTGTCCCGGGACATCAGGGATGCTTACCTCCATGTCCCAAAATTTGCCTTTCTCACCAAGGGTATCTCAGGTTCGTGGTACAGAACTGTCACTATCAGTTTCAGACGATGCCGTTGGATTGTCCAAGGCACCCCGGGTCCTTACCAAGGTAATGACCGAAATGAGGATTCGTCTTCAAAGAAAATGGACGACCTCCTGATAAGAACAAGGTCCAGAGAACAGTTGGAGGTCGGAGTAGCACTATCTCAAGTAGTTCTACGACAACACGGGTGGATTCTAAATATTCCAAAACCGCAGTTGTTCCGACGACACGTCTGCTGGTCCTAGGGATGATTCTGGACACAGTCCAGAAAAAGGTGTTTCTCCCAGAGGAGAAAGCCAGGGAGTTATCCGAGCTAATCGGGATCCTCCTAAAACCAGGAAAAGTGTCAGTGCATCATTGCACAAGAGTCCTGGTAAAAATGGTGGCTTATTACGAAGCGATTCCATTCGGCAGATTTCACGCAAGAACTCTTCAGTGGGATCTGCTGGACAAATGGTCCGGACCGCATCTTCAGATGCATCAGCGGATAACCCTATATCCAAGGACAAGGGTGTCTCTCCTGTGGTGATTACAGAGTGCTCATCTTCTAGAGGGCCGTAGATTCGGCATTCAGGATTGGATGCTGGTGACCACGGAGGCCAGCCTGAGAGGCTGGGGAGCAGTCACACAGGGAAAAAATTTCCAGGGAGTGTGATCAAGTCTGGAGAATTCTCTCCACATAAATATACTGGAGCTAAGAGCAAATTTATAATGCTCTAAACTTAGCAAGACCTCTGCTTCAAGGTCAGCCGGTATTGATCCAGTGGGATAACATCACGGCAGTCGCCCACGTAAACAGAAAGGGCGGCACAAGAAGCAGGAGGGCAGTGGCAAAACTGCAAGGATTTTTCGCTAGGCGGAAAATCATGTGATAGCACTGTCAGCAGTGTTCATTCCGGGAGTGGACGACTGGGAAGCAGACTTCCTCAGCAGGCACGACCTCCACCCGGGAGAGTGGGAACTTCATAGGGAAGTTTTCCGCATGATTGTGAACCGTTGGGAAAGACCAAAGGTGGACATGATGGCGTCCCGCCCGAACAAAAAACGGGACAGGTATTGCGCCAGGTCACGAGACCTTCAGGCGATAGCTGTGGATGTCCTGGTAACACCGTGGGTGTAACAGTCGGTGTATGTGTTCCCTCCTCTGCTTCTCATAACCAAGGTATTGAGAATTATAAGACGTAGAGGAGTAAGAACTATACTCGTGGCTCCGGATTGGCCAAGAGGGACTTGGTACCCGGAACTTCAAGAGATGCTCACAGAGGACTAATGGCCTCAGGAGCTAAGAAGGGACTTGCTTCAGCAAGTACCATGTCTGTTCCAAGACTTACCGCGGCTGCGTTTGACGGCATGGCGGTTGAACGCCGGATTCTAAGGGAAAAGTCATTCCGGAAGAGGTCATACCTACCCTGGTCAAAGCCAGGAAGGAGGTGACCGCACAACGTTATCACCACATGTGGTGAAAATATGTTGCGTGGGTGAGGCCAGGAAGGCCCCACGAAGAAATTTCAACTAGGTCGATTTCTGCACTTCCTGAAAACAGGAGTGTCTATGAGCCTCAAATTGGGGTCCATTAAGGTTCAAGTTTCGGCCCTGTAGATTTTCTTCCAGAAAGAATTGGCTTCAGTTCCTGAAGTCCAGACATTTGTCAAGGGAGTATTGTATATACAGCCCCTTTTGTGCCTCCAGTGGCACCGTGGGATCTCAAAGTAGTGTTGGGATTCCTCAAATCATATTGGTTTGAACCGCTCAAATCTGTGGATTTGAAATATCTCACATGGAAAGTGACCATGCTGTTGGCCCTGGCCTCGGCCAGGCGATTGTCAGAATTGGCGGCTTTGTCTTACAAAAGCCCATATTTGATTTTCCATTCGGACGGGGCAGAACTGGGACTCGTCCCCAGTTTCTTCCTAAGGTGGTGTCAGCGTTTCACCTGAAACAACCTATTGTGGTGCCTGCGGCTACTAGGGACTTGGAGGACTCCAAGTTGCTAGACGTTGTCAGGGCCCTGAAAATATATATATATATATATATATATATATATATAATTCCAGGACGGCTGGAGTCAGAAAGTCTGACTTGCTGTTTATATTGTATGCACCCAAAAAGCTGGGTGCTCCTGCTTCTAAGCAGACTATTGCTCGTTGGATTTGTAGTACAATTCAACTTGCACATTCTGTGGCAGGCCTGCCACAGCCAAAATCTGTAAATGCCCATTCCACAAGGAAGGTGGGCTCATCTTGGGCGGCTGCCCGAGGGGTCTCGGCTTTACAACTTTGCCGAGCAGCTACGTGGTCAGGCGGGAACACGTTTGTAAAATTCTACAAATTTGATATCCTGGCTGAGGAGGACCTGGAGTTCTCTCATTCGGTGCTGCAGAGTCATCCGCACTCTCCCGCCCGTTTGGGAGCTTTGGTATAATCCCCATGGTCCTGACGGAGTCCCCAGCATCCACTAGGACGTTAGAGAAAATAAGATTTTACTTGCCGATAAATCTATTTCTCATAGTCCGTAGTGGATGCTGGGCGCCCATCCCAAGTGCGGATTGTCTGCATTACTTGTACATAATTATTGTTACAAAAATCGGGTTATTATTGTTGTGGGCCATCTTTTCAGAGGCTCCTTCGTTGTTATCATACTGTTAACTGGGTTCAAATCACAGGTTGTACGGTGTGATTGGTGTGGCTGGTATGAGTCTTACCCGGGATTCAAGATCCTTCCTTATTGTGTACGCTCGTCCGGGCACAGTACCTAACTGAGGCTTGGAGGAGGGTCATAGGGGGAGGAGCCAGTACACACCATGTGATCCTAAAAGCTTACTTTTTGTGCCCTGTCTCCTGCGGAGCCGCTAATCCCCATGGTCCTGACGGAGTCCCCAGCATCCACTACGGACTATGAGAAATAGATTTATCGGTAAGTAAAATCTTATTATCCAATCCCAAACTTTCAAGTTTATTTAGCAGTCTGCGATGTGGAACTGTGTCAAAAGCCTTACTAAAGTCTAGATAAGCTATATCCATGGCTCCACCTTTATCCATCACTTTAGTCACACAATCAAAAAAGTCACTGGCAGATCTTATAGTGTATACACTGCAGGTCACTGCTATAGGTAAGGAGACTAGAGTGTATACACAGCCAGATCTTATAGTGTATACACTGCAGGTCACTGCTATAGGTAAGGAGACTAGAGTGTATACACTGCCAGATCTTATAGTGTATACACTGCAGGTCACTGCTATAGGTAAGGAGACTAGAGTGTATATACTAGCAGATCTTATAGTGTATACACTGCAGGTCACTGCTATAGGTAAGGAGACTAGAGTGTATATACTGGCAGATCTTATAGTGTATACACTGCAGGTCACTGCTATAGGTAAGGAGACTAGAGTGTATATACTGGCAGATCTTATAGTGTATACACTGCAGGTCACTGCTATAGGTAAGGAGACTAGAGTGTATATACTGGCAGATCTTATAGTGTATACACTGCAGGTCACTGCTATAGGTAAGGAGACTAGAGTGTATATACTGCCAGATCTTATAGTGTATACACTGCAGGTCACTGCTATAGGTAAGGAGACTAGAGTGTATATACTGGCAGATCTTATAGTGTATACACTGCAGGTCACTGCTATAGGTAAGGAGACTAGAGTGTATATACTGGCAGATCTTATAGTGTACAGACTGCAGGTCACTGCTATAGGTAAGGAGACTAGAGTGTATATACTGGCAGATCTTATAGTGTATACACTGCAGGTCACTGCTATAGGTAAGGAGACTAGAGTGTATACACTGCCAGATCTTATAGTGTACAGACTGCAGGTCACTGCTATAGGTAAGGAGACTAGAGTGTATATACTGGCAGATCTTATAGTGTATACACTGCAGGTCACTGCTATAGGTAAGGAGACTAGAGTGTATACACTGCCAGATCTTATAGTGTACAGACTGCAGGTCACTGCTATAGGTAAGGAGACTAGAGTGTATATACTGGCAGATCTTATAGTGTATACACTGCAGGTCACTGCTATAGGTAAGGAGACTAGAGTGTATACACAGCCAGATCTTATAGTGTATACACTGCAGGTCACTGCTATAGGTAAGGAGACTAGAGTGTATACACTGCCAGATCTTATAGTGTATACACTGCAGGTCACTGCTATAGGTAAGGAGACTAGAGTGTACTGTATATATTGGCAGATCTTATAGTGTATACACTGCAGGTCACTGCTATAGGTAAGGAGACTAGAGTGTATATACTGCCAGATCTTATAGTGTATACACTGCAGGTCACTGCTATAGGTAAGGAGACTAGAGTGTATATACTGCCAGATCTTATAGTGTATACACTGCAGGTCACTGCTATAGGTAAGGAGACTAGAGTGTATATACTGGCAGATCTTATAGTGTATACACTGCAGGTCACTGCTATAGGTAAGGAGACTAGAGTGTATATACTGCCAGATCTTATAGTGTATACACTGCAGGTCACTGCTATAGGTAAGGAGACTAGAGTGTATATACTGGCAGATCTTATAGTGTACAGACTGCAGGTCACTGCTATAGGTAAGGAGACTAGAGTGTATATACTGGCAGATCTTATAGTGTATACACTGCAGGTCACTGCTATAGGTCAGGAGACTAGAGTGAATACACTGCCAGATCTTATAGTGTATACACTGCAGGTCACTGCTATAGGTAAGGAGACTAGAGTGTATACACTGCCAGATCTTATAGTGTACAGACTGCAGGTCACTGCTATAGGTAAGGAGACTAGAGTGTATATACTGCCAGATCTTATAGTGTATACACTGCAGGTCACTGCTATAGGTAAGGAGACTAGAGTGTATATGCTGCCAGATCTTACAGTGTATACACTGCAGGTCACTGCTATAGGTAAGGAGACTAGAGTGTATACACTGCCAGATCTTATAGTGTATACACTGCAGGTCACTGCTATAGGTAAGGAGACTAGAATCTATACACTGCCAGATCTTATAGTGTATACACTGCAGGTCACTGCTATAGGTAAGGAGACTACAGTGTATATACTGCCAGATCTTATAGTGTATACACTGCAGGTCACTGCTATAGGTAAGGAGACTAGAGTGTATATACTGGCAGATCTTATAGTGTATACACTGCAGGTCACTGCTATAGGTAAGGAGACTAGAGTGTATACACTGCCAGATCTTATAGTGTATACACTGCAGGTCACTGCTATAGGTAAGGAGACTAGCGTGTATATACTGGCAGATCTTATAGTGTATACACTGCAGGTCACTGCTATAGGTAAGGAGACTAGAGTGTATACACTGCCAGATCTTATAGTGTATACACTGCAGGTCACTGCTATAGGTAAGGAGACTAGAATGTATACACTGCCAGATCTTATAGTGTACAGACTGCAGGTCACTGCTATAGGTAAGGAGACTAGAGTGTATACACTGCCAGATCTTATAGTGTATACACTGCAGGTCACTGCTATAGGTAAGGAGACTAGAATGTATACACTGCCAGATCTTATAGTGTACAGACTGCAGGTCACTGCTATAGGTAAGGAGACTACAGTGTATACACTGCCAGATCTTATAGTGTATACACTGCACATTATATATGGTGCACATGCATGTGTTAAGGATCAGTGCACTATACTGCCAGTCAGTACTAGATATTTAGAGATCTTATATACTATATACAGCCATTGCACCTGCAGGCATACTGTACAGTGCAAATCTGGGCAGAGACTGCCATGTGCTAGGAAACTTCCCATACTCTACAAGTTACTGCTACATGCAATGCCTCTCTGTAACTAGTGCAATGCACAGTGCAAGTTTATCACGTATATATTCGGCCTACCACTACCATATACCTGCAATCTATGCTATTCACACAGCTAGTGGGCCAGTCACAGTTGTGTGCAGCCTAATATTGCATTTCTGCAATTGCTGTTATACTGCATATGTACGTCCCTGCTTTATACAAGGTTAGTTTACAATGTATACAGTAGTATTCATCTCCAGCCCCTGTGAGTGCACCACGCTACAGTAAGGTGCTGGCTGTATGGGATAAGTTGTATACCTTCTCAGCACTCCATACATGAGTGAGTTATAGCCCCGAGCAGGGGGGCAGCCAGCCCCCCTCCTGTAATTAGGAGCCAGTCTGTGATCTTCACATTCTTCCACTTGCAGCTATAAATCAGCCATTAATCATCACAGAGCCTGAAATGCTTTATGCACTTTGCATTTAAGAGGGTTACAGGGTGTAATTTACAGGGGTGGAAGAGGACCATAACTTTCCTTCCAGAATCCACAGACAGGATCGATCTCCATGCATCGGGCATTGATCTCACAATTATGATCACACTTTGTACTGTGTATCCCCCACACACACACACAACACTTTGCAACCCTGGTCTTAGCATATTATACTACTACTACTTATACTACTAGTAATATCAATAATAATAATTGCCTTACTGGACGACCGGAAACCTCTCACATATACAAAATAGAATAATGAGAAAAGTTTGCAAAACTTACATTTTTATTTTCAAAATGCTGAATATTTTCAATGCCCATCCGCAAAAGCTCTCACACTTGGTTTTATATATATATATATATATATATATATATATATATATATAGTAAATGCATTGCCGGGCAGAGTGCCAGGAGGAGCCCGGGAAGACGTTATTTCCAGCGGTCATTCGAGGCTAAGCCTCCCCGGGACTCCTGACTGATCCAACTACATTTCCACTAGAACAGTTCAATAAAAAGCCATTCTCGTCCCTGCAGGGGCAGATGGACTATCTGCCTCCCTGCCCCTGCCCCTCTCTACTTAACCCCACATCTGCAAGCAGCCCAGTGCTGGAACACAGCTCGCCTGGCAGTGGCTGGGGGATTCCTCAGCTCACTGTACAGGACCCATATCGTTACTTTCTGCTTTATTATTATTATTGTTTGGTTTGGTTCCACTCTATTAGGGTTTCCTGATAAGTGGGGAGAGAGAAGGTCAGAGAGATTGTCAGCCTAGGGAAGGGTGCACAGCGATCTCCCACCATCGCAGCCTCACAAAGGGCGCCAGCCTCCCCTCCGATAACATGGGGAAACCACAAAACTACTCTGCGGGGAATAGAACAGTTGTGAAAAGGGAGGGAGACATTCTACTGTACCAAACACAAAGCACAGGCGCGTTCTGCACTCCCCTCACCCCTCCTCTCTGCATCCTCTAAAACTAACAAAAAAAGTTTCATGTGAAGCGTTGCTCATTTCTAGTACTCAGCAGTTTTCACATGGCGTCCGCAGCGTATGGAGAGGGTGCAAGGATAGTAATAATCAGTAATATTCATAGCATAAATTGCTGTACAAATAAGTCAGCACCTTAACTATGTTATCACAGGTTACCTATACATCACTGTACTGGGGAGTGCGCTGAAGCACGGTAATTAAGTGTTATAAAACAATGTAAATATGATGCAGTTACTACATAGGTTGCAATGCGTAAGTTCCACTAATATGTCATATACACAATTATTACAGCTGGTTATATACAGAGATGCTGGTTATTTACGTAGTACTATTATGTGATGACAATATGTGTGTGTGTGTGTGTGTGTGTGTGTGTGTGTGTGTGTGTGTGTGTGTGTGTGTGTGTGTGTGTGTGTGTGTGTGTGTGTGTATATATACACACAGGTTCAGTATCCCTTATCCAAAATTCCACATTTTTGGGTCCCCTACTGAGATAATGACATATGTACAGTATTATATATTATGTGTATATATATAGATATATAATATACATATATATGTGTCATTATCACAGTAGGCTAACAAAAAATGTGTGATTTTGAATTTGGTATAATGGATACTCAACCTGTATATATATATATATATATATATATATAAGGCTGTGCATTTACCCATGGACTTTATCCTATACTATTCTGATAAGTATAAACAATCTACTTTAAAGGCCTGATTATGCTGCTATTGCATTAAAAAAAAAATTTTTTCACTTTTTTGCTATTTGGTGGTATGCTGGTCTCCTTGTATTAGACCGATGAGGAATATGCAAGGAATGAGATAGATAGATAGATAGATAGATAGATAGATAGATAGATAGATAGATAGATAGATAGATAGATAGATAGATAGATAGATAGATGTATATATGTATGTATATATATATGTGTGTGTGTGCGCTCACTCACGTGTATATATGTGTGTGTGTATATGCTTATATACACACACACACAGACAAATCGCGGGTCTGCACCACAGTGATCCGCTGTTGACGCACAGGGGTTAATAGTTGGGCAGAGGAAGCCGTCAGTGTTTATAAGACTTCATGTAATTTGTGTGATAACTTCTCTTTGTGGCTTGGACAAAAGTCAGAACGAGAGCCAAAATCTAGTATCTAGGAAACATGCCTTGCGGGGAGAGCCGTCCTCGGTTGTCTCCCTCGGCCCCCTGGGCAGCGGCAACTGCTCTTGCCGGGAGGGGGATGTAACGCCGGGTGGCATGGAGGGAGGAACACGCGCCCACGGCCTCCTGGCCACCATCCCCTTTGGGCTTTCCCAGCTGGCCCGGACCCGGTTGCCGCAAAATGCTGCAGAGGAAATGCGCCCTGCGAGGACCGGGGCTGCCCTCTTCATTCTTAACAATCTCACCCTCCTGTCTGGGTATGGGTCGTTGGATAGACACAATTTAGATCATTAGGTCAACCATGGAAGGTCGACATGCATTAGGTCAACAGGGACAATAGGTAGACACGGTCATTAGGTTGACAGGTCAAAAGGTCGACATGTTTTTTTTTTACTGTTTTTGGCGTTGTTTTCTTCGTAAAGTGACGGGCAACCCCAGTTAGTGCACCTTGTCCCCTTGCATGGCTTGCTTCGCTCGTCATGCTTCGGGCAAGGTCACCGTTCCAACCGTAGTCCACATGGATCGTTAAGTATGAAAAAATCCAAAACATTATGAAAAAATGGTGAAAAACTCATGTCGACCTAGTACACATCAACCTAATGACCATGCCGACTTAATGCATGTCGACCTTTAGTGGTCTACCTAATGACTGTCGACCTAAACTGTGTCGACCTAACGACCGTATCCCCTCCTGTCTATCAGTAGACAGAACAAAAAATCTATTTGGCAACACTAAACCACCACCCGACACCCCCTTTCTTCTCCCCTCTACCCCTCCTCTGAGAGCCAATTAGCCCTACCACCTTTGACTTCTCTTGAGCCACCACCTCCGCTTGGACTACAGGTACTGAGGTAGAAATTGTAGCTGAAATAGAGCCAACCTCAGGGAGTGCACCTGCTTCTAATGTCCACTCCATTCTCTCCAACTCCTCCACTAACTCCTGATCCTCCACACAAAGATTGCACGTGGTCTTTGCACAATCCCTAGCTTCGTGCCCCATGCCCTCCACCACTTCTGAAATGGGAAATTCATACTGAAGTGCCTAAAATCCCCACAGTGATGGCACATCCGAGGCTGGCAAGGATAGGATACAATGTTTCTATCTCGGCCAATAAACGCTGCCGACGGAATGTGCACTGTGCCATCCCCGGAGTGCCTTAATTTTACTGAAGTTAATCAACCGCCACCCCATACATGTTTAGTAGGGACAAGAATTTTCTCAAGTGGGCAGGGGCAAATGCCGAATTTCTTGGGAGGGGTTACAAATGTTTGAGTTTAGAGGGGTTTGTTGCCAGCCCATGAAGGATGCACAATTAGCATCTAGCAAACTATAGTTTGCCCCAAACAAAGTGCAGTACGTCAGACATATACAGGCGCATGGTAAGACATTTACCAGATTTTCTCTCTGGTGCGATGATTGAGCGCTCAGATCCACAGACACACACACAGCAGACTTGGTAGGAAAGTCTGCTGCCACTGCAGCGGCTCCATTCCGTCCTATATACTGCATGCAGTGATTGCTGGCCAAGCTGTGGGGAAGGGGGGTTTCTGGGCAACTGGAAATTCCCCCTGTGTTTGCCTATAGTGGGGTCCCTACATCCGCATACCTTTTTTTTTTTACCCAGTATGTTAAATCAAATTCTCAAACACAAGATCCAGAAAGTCAGATCTGCTAGGTGGGGCACCTTTCCCAACATATTTAAGTTGGACTATATTGCTGCGCTTTACCACCCCTAGATAATGGCACACCATTAGCAATCAAATTATTACACTTCAACACAGACTCTTCAATAACTTGAAATGCAGCCCTAGTACTTATAGGCACATTTAAATGACCAAAAATAGTGTCCAGAATAGTCCTTTGTACAGGATTCAAGGACTTCCTGTCTGGGCAGGGCAGTTGCCTTTTAACTAGAGCAGGCCTGGCCAATCTGTGGCTCTCCATCTGTTGTGAAACTACACATCCCAGCATGCCCTGCCACAGCTTAAGCATTCCCTAGTAACAAAACAGTGGCAGGGCATACTGGGATATGTAGTTTCATAACAGTTGGTGAGCCACAGGTTGGCCAGGCCTGAAGTAGAGAAACAACTTTGCTAGCTATCCTGGTGACCTGAGCAGCCTGGGCTGACAGGCCACTGCTCAATAGAGCAGTCTCTCCTCCCTCAGGCACACCTGCAGCCTCAGTTAGGCCTGCTTTGCATATAGAAACCTGCAGATCTACTTTTGGCTGCTTTAACTCCTCCACTGCTGTAGCAGGAATATCCAGAGCAGCATTTGCAGATGAAGAACCCTCCATGAACTCCACTTCCTCCAGCTCATGAATAGACTTGTACAAAGGGTTTTCTTCCATGACAGTCCCGCACTCTGCAGCAGGCAAGTTTTGAGAAAGAGATACTGACTTAATTTAGCGCAGTGACTTTGCCCTCTTCCTCTTTCTGCTGCAATAGAACATGTCCATTAAGCTTTTGTTGTTCTTTTTCTTCCAGTCTCTCCTCTATCTCCTCTTTCATTTTGCTGCAATGTGTTTCCACAATCTCTGCTTCCAATGCTTGCGCCTTTAGTCTGTGTTCTACTAAGTCCAGTCTTTCCGCTGCTCTGATACTGATAGACCCATAACAACATCTGAGACGTGCTGCCCAGACATAGGCTAACTCATGTTTTGCTGCAGCCCCCGCCATAACTGGATTCAGGTTCTGCTTGTGTCTCCACATTTGAATCTATCAGTGCCGCAGCCTCTATGGGCCCCATGGCCTGTATCCCGTGCTCCTCCTTTTACCATCTCATCATCCAGGGTAAGGCCGACAAGCACCCCTGCATGCTTGTAGATGCCATAGCTGGCGCCATTGTCACTGGTTCCACAATGTCCTCTGTGTCACTTGGCTGCACTGCCATCTTGCTGCCCACTGCCCTGCTTTCAGAGCCAGAAAAGATATCACACGGACACTTCCAGTGCCCTCTGCATCCTGGGAGTTATTTGGTCCAAATGTCTGCGGCCTCCCAACACCAGCAATCACTTTTTGCATTTCCTCCCACAGGCCTCCATCTGTAACCTCCGTGGTAGGTGGAGGGTCCGGGCTAGGCCCAAGAGCCTGGGGACTCTCCTGGGTCTCTCCCCCAGGAGGCTCCATCTTCCCTGGGAAGGCACTTCCTGGAAAGGTAGGTGCTTCAATTTGCTCTAGATAATCAGGAGCTCAAAACACACGTGTTAACACCGTGGTGGCAGGCACCAAAGTTGCCCTCCAATGGGTCCTCGTTAAAGGATTTAAAGTATGCAATTACAGGGCTTCAAAAGAGTCCTGTATTGTAAGGTTTCATCACTACCTCCCCGAGTCGTGAGTGGCTAATTTGTGCAATTTCACTGTACCACCGCCCCATCTGGCCCTACAATTTGCGGTCCCGCAGTAACCCTTCCGTGCGTGCTTCCACCGTGTGCTGGAGGCACGCAGGGCCCTCTCCTGGGCCTGCAAAGACCGGCCATTGGGGAGGTCGGCGAGACACGTCCTTGGGGGTTTCATGGTGACGCTGGTGTGGTTCCTGGGAAATTGTGTACTCCGCTGGATTCCGGGGGTGAGCACATCGTATGGCAAGGGATGGGTCAGTCACACCCTGGTGAGGGTGGCCTGTCCGTGCTACTCTCCTCGGCACTCCTGACAGGACTGATGGACGGAGAAGACTGCGCCACATGGAGTCAGACGGGGCTGTCTGGCTCCTACGCCGCTGGCTGGAGCTTGAAGTGAATGCCCGGTTTACGGACGCCCTCATGATGGAGGGGTTCCGTGTGCATCGTGGGCCAAGGGAAAGGCGCGTTCGCCTGGAGCCAGCAAGAACCCCTGGGTTCCAGTCAACTGAACGCCCCTCCCTGCTGGGGCATGGGGGGTGCATCATCGATTGGGTTGCAAGAAAAAAAGCTTTTTTCATCTATTTTTAACCTCCCTTTGCTTTATTCCGTCTTGACTCTAGTTGCCACCTGTCATTCTCTCTGAGGGGTTCTCTTGGGCTTAGCTTTTACAGCTTGCTTTCCCGTTTAGCCATGGCTCCTGGAAACGTGTCCCAGCCCGAGGGGTGCCCGTCCGCGCTCATCGGGGGGACTTCCGGCCATTGTGGTACCCGGTTCGGCCACCGGGGGATGCTATGCCAGGCAGTGTGGGCAGGGATGTGGAGAGAGCCGCGTCGTGACCGGCTCTGTGCCCTGCTTTCGGCCTCTTCCCACAGAAGGAAGGGACAGCAGCCCCTGAAAGAGCCTGCGGTTCCCCTGTCGTCCACCAGGGCTCACATCGCCTTGTGGGATGAAGCAGGCTGGGCCAGAGGCTCCCAGTGGCTTGGCTCAACCCTGGTTCGGAAGTCAAACCTCAGGTGATTTTATTTAGCTGCAAAGGCATTGGAAGGGAATCCCCCGCCCTGTAGCTCTTCATGAAGCCCATTCTCCGAGCCTCCTCTGTCATGTTTCCTTAAACACTAGCTCTGGGGATCTTCTCAGCCCTGGATCTGAACCCATTGGGGCCACTAGCCGTCCGCGCCCTCGGGCTCATGGACGGGGTACAAATGAGTGTGTGTGGGGGTGAGCTGACAGGGAAGGACCTGAGCTGCTCAATGGCACCCCCCAGTGACACTCGCCAGATGGCGCTGCAGGGCTCTACACCCTGACCCCCACGACCAAGCGGTCTAGGAGGGGGTGGGAATCGTGACACATAAGTTAAAAAAAAAGTGCATGGGCCACTGAATGCAGACAGCGGGGTGTCCCCCAAACCCCGCTGCGCCCCCCCCCCCCCTATGGGCACTTGAATGAAAAAAAAAAAACAACCCCCCCCCCAAAAAAAATAAAAAATAAAAAAAATAAAAAAAAATATATATATATATATATATATATATATATATATATATATATATATATATATATATATATTTAAAAAAAACAGATCCTCAATTAAATGAAGAGTACCCAGGCCACCGAACGCAGGCTTGTGGGGGTGTCAGCCAAAAGCAGAAGTAATTCTGTGGCCTGCCAGCGCCTCGCCTGGATTTCCTGAAAACACTAATAGTTAAACAGATGGGGTTTAATGAGTAAAAAAATAATAGACAGCAAAAGAAAATCCCCACAAGTATGAGAGGTTTGGGACTTTAGAGCGCTGATGGGACTGTGTGCCAAAATATGGTAAAAAGTAATTACAGTACTTGGACTGTTTGCACAACTTTAAACTATTATTTTTACATTTTTTCTGGATTGAATATTGTGATATCAATTAGATACAGGAGAATATATGAGCCCAGAGTGAAGACATTGCTTAGGATAAGTCCTGATTTTATTTTGAGGGGGGGAGGGGGGGGGGTGCTGTCTTATTATGATTAAGGTGGGGGTGTCTCTCTAAAGAATCTTTGTGGTCCCCAGCTATCACAACAACTCAGCAGGCTTTATTTATTGGGGGGAAGCCTAATTGTAAAGATAGCATAAGGTCCACAAACAGATAAGTGGGGCACGGCCCTCTTCATTGAAATGCTGGGACAGTACTGGATGAGAATATGGTTCTCTTTCCCAATACAATTGTCATAGGACTGTAAATAAGCAAAAAAATCCCATGTAGCTACTAAGTCGGAGGTACTTGGGCAAAGCCTTTAGCTGTTTAAGAACTACAAGTTCCAGGATACCTAGCCAGTCTTTCCTGCAGGCCATGCTGCCCCTTTTAGTCCCACAACAGTCCTATGGCCACAGGCTATCTGACAAAGATTATATAATATTTAGCTACAAATAGCCACATTGCTGTCCTACTAGAGATATACATGGAAGAATAATAATAATAATAGTAGTAATAATAACCTGCAATAATATTACTGGTAGTATCTGCCTTGGGCATGCAGTTGACCCAGAGCTGTCAGGGGCCCCCATGCACTGTACCCCATGCTGCATGCTCTGAGTGCAGAAAGGACCTGGATATTTAGCATTCTGAGCCCCCCTTTAATAAGAGGGCTGCGATGAAGATGACTTGTGAGGAAGCCAGAAGCCGGCATGCCATTGTGCAAATTTCTTTTCAGAAGAAGGTTTTTATTTTCCTCTCTTGAGGGAGGGGATGGCTGCAGGTCCCGGAAAGAGAGTTTGCATACTTTTACATTTAACCCTTGCACCCCCTAATCCTGCACCCCTGCACTGAGCAGGATAAGCCCCCCCCCACCTCTTATCCGTACACCCCCATGTCTAATATGGAGCATTTCATCTATCGATCAGCCCTTGTGCATGATTAGGCTGTGCTGTGATCGGAGGTGGGGAGGACAGGGGGGAGGGGGGTTGGGTGCCTGAGAGAGCTGCAGTATCCGGGAAAGTTATTCCTGCTTGCAGCCAGCTCCCTGCCTAGGACTGGACTAAGGGCACACAGCTCCTGCACAAGCCAGGCACCGAGTGCGGGGGGCTTTTCCCGGGATCCCGGGGGTGGGGGCTCTGTGCGTACTGCCGGGGGTGGGGGGCTGCTGAAAGTTCAGCTCATGGAGCGGCTCAGCTGCAGTTTGCAGAGTTGGGCATGTAGTAGCAGCCAGCAGCAGCAGCAGGCGTGATCCTGTCCCCTCTCTCTCCCCGGCCACACTACACCCTCTCCAGTCTGCACACCCGGCTGCAGCATGTACTCCCCGCTCTGCCTCACCCAGGTAAGTGGCTGCAGATCTGGGCACATGGCTAATGGCGCCTTCCTGTGCCTACTTCCAGCAGGGTCTAGTGCTGCTGTGTGTCCCGGGCATTGTGCAGGGGGAGCTGCCCGCACGTGTCTGGAGGGGAGATGCCAAGGGCTTGGTGCCCTGCAGTGTGCCACTGCCAGTGTGCTCTCATCATTGCTTCCTACTGTAGCCTGTGAGTTTGTGTACATGCCTTTAGCACACTTTGCATTGTGTGCACACATACACACCACACACACACACACACACACACACACACACACACACACCACATACCTCCAGTCTGCAGGGAAGCCTGCATGCTTGCACACTACCCACACAATGACATTGCACCGGAGAAGTGACACTTGATTGTCACTGCCCTGCAGGGGTGAAGTTGTGTGGTGCTGACTGCTGTTGGCTTGTCATGTGTGTATGTGTGTGCTGCTAGTGTAGGCATTGTGTTGGACAGTTTTTGTGCAGATTGGGGCTTTGTGTCACTTTGTGTTGGTGACGTGCAGTCAGTGAGTTCTGGTCACAGGCTGTCTATGGGTGTTGCAGTACAGTGTGCATGTGTTGCAGTGTAGTGCACAGTGTGCATCAGTGTAGTTGTGCACTGTGTTACTTGATTGCCATGCATGGTGTGTGCATTAGCTGATTTGTGTGTATTATTAATGCATTGGGTTTGTGTGTTTAATACATTTGTTGGCTGCTGGACAGTATTTAGTAGTGGATACAGTGTTGTGTGTGTGTGTGTGTGTGCGCGTGAAGACCAGACTAGCACAGTGAATGTATCAAGTTCATTTCTTTGCAGTGTCTGTTTGTCAGTGTGTGTGCTTGTGCTAGCTGGCTGCAGGACAGTGTGTAGTAGTTGGATACATTGTTGTGTGTGAACATTACATAGTTATTGGACAGTGTACAGTAGTTGTATAGTGTTGTGTGTGAACATTACATGGTCATTGGGCAGTGTATTTACTAGTTGTATAGAGTTGTGTGTGAATATTATGTGGCCATTGGACAGTGTATAGTAGTGGTATAGTGTTGTTTGTGAACATTACGTGGCCATTTGACAGTGTACAGTAATTGTGTATAGTATTGTGTGTGAACATTAGATGGCCACTAGACAGTGCACAGTAGTTGTATACAGTATTGTGTGTGTGTGAATATTAGTGTAGCACAGTGTATATGAGCTGCAGCCCAGTGTGAATGTATTAGTTGGTTTCCTTACAGTGTGTGTGTGTGTGTGTGTGTGTGTGTGTGTCAGTGTGTGTGGGGGGAGCCGGTCCTGGCCGTGCTGTCTCTATCCTCTGGGCAGTGCGGAGCTGTCTCTCTCCCCCTCTGGTCGCTGACTATCACACAAGGGGGGATGAATTCTACGTGCAACTTTTTTTACCAAGCAGATATCACCCTGTGCGGCTCAAGATCTGTGGTAGTATCTTCTCTACTTCAGGCGGGTGCAGTGTGGGGTGATGCTGGGGGGATTGATGGCACTGGAGCTGGCAGTGGGCACAGGAGGTGAGGTGGAAGTGTCTTTGGCTGATGGACCCTCCACATTCCTTCCTGGACCTAGATCTCTGCCACTGGTCACCTATGGCTGGCCAGCTCCAAGTGTCTGGGTACAGTTGATTCCTCTCTTGTTTGTGTCTGTGATCATTTGAATTTTAGCACTAGGAAATCGCTAGTCGAGAGTTGTCATAGCCTTTGGGTTAGGGGTGTGTGACAAATTATTCTGATAACCTGTCATTAAAAATGAAATAACATATTGGGAAGCATTACTTGTCTGGTAGGTCCTGCAGCTGCTAATATACAGTAGACCTGGTCGTATGGAGAACATTTTCTCATTTAAAAAAAACATTCTTCAGATATGGGATCTACCTGTGTATAAAATATATTTTTCCGTTTCGCATCCCCGGATAAAATATTTGGCGCTCAATTTATATACAGCATGTATTGTTTATTTTACATCTTAAAGTCACAGCAGTCCTGTAAATTGTGTTTTTAGGCCTAACAGTGCACTTGTCTAAATATGGCACATATTAAGCAAGCACTTTATTTTTGGGAAGCAGCAGGGCCTCCTACGAACAAAAACCTGCAGATTTGTATTTTTTATTTTTTAATGCAATCATTTATTTTGCATGATACATAAAACTACGATCGGGGTGTAAATCTTCATTTATTTGATGTGTTTTATATTTTACAACATAATATGCTTATTTGTTTGGGAGAGGGGGGATTTATAGCTGAATACGTCACTGAATTCCTTAGTTGATTTCTATCATTGAGGTGACTTAGCACCTGACCTAAAATGAACTTTTTTTTCTTTTCTTTAAACATTATACAGAATTTGCCATGTAATTTTAGCAAACTTGGCAAGTGACGTCTCTAAATAATAGTATGTTAGAACCCTAATATTCATTGCCTAGTTTAGAAACCTCCGAAGGAAGGCCGCAATATCTGTTAAATATATATATATATATATATATATATATATACTTTGTATTTTATTTTTTTACTTTTATCAACTCTTAAATCATTTATGGGTTTCAAACCAAATCTCTTTTTATTTTCAGCCCTGGCCGGAATAGCAGGAAATATTTTTGGCACTAACTGGGTTAAAACTGAGATTTGGTATAGGTGAAGGGGGGAGTCTGCACACACACAGCCGTTTCAGACCCCGAAAATACTTGCATTGGCCTTGCAGGAACATACTATCCCATAATTCTGCGTAGAAAGTAGTGCTGTCTGATTATTAAATATTGTTTAGGCGTTTTATCCAGCGAATCAGCTCTAAAGTACAGTCGTGGCACATTTGCCGTTCCCCGTCTGCTGAGTGTATGTTTTAGTATTTTATACTAAACTGAATATTTGTGCTGGAAAGGGCGAGAACAGGGGTGGGGGAAAAAGTCTCTATTTAACAGCACTGTATTCAACAGAATTACATTGACTGCATTTTGTTCATTGAACTTAACTTTCGAGCTGGTTTAGGGCTTTAACAAAACTTTTGTGATGTGACCGAAAAGTGAAATTCAGCTACGCGTCTGTAATGTGTGAATGGAGCGTCTGCACAGGCTGTAGATGTTCCTGTAATGTGCTTTTGCTAATGCTTAGAAATTGTTTCGGATTTGCTTATATTTATGATGGCAACATGAAACAAAGCCTCGAAGCTGTAGGCTAGTATAGCTCTTGAATAATTCATGTGTAGGTTAGAACGTAAAGTTTTTGTTACATTTTATCCCACTTCTAGATGTAAATAATATTAAACACGATTCATCTGAAATCTGGCTCTTCGTTAGGCTAATCACAATTGTGCAAACAGAAAGCAGGGCCTTTCTTTCTTCAGTGCATAGGTTGCGCCGTAATTGGGTGCATACTTTCAGTCTTCCCAAAGTTATGACGATAAAATTAAGTGATTTTGTTGCTTAGCATCAATGCAAAACGCCCGCTAAAATAATGTGATCACGGAAATAAAATCGGTTCTTTGGCTCGTCACCGAGTGTCTGTTATATGCATGTTGTGAAAGTAGCAGTATCACAGCTAATCAGGAGTTATAGCCGTCAACGGTTTTCTTTTCTTATTTTAATGAACAGGTGTAATATGTTATAGTTAATGCATGTGTGTGTGTGTGTGTGTGTGTGAGCCAGTAAGTAATTGCTTCGGAACCTTAAATATATCTATATATTTTGCCAGACATAAACAGTAGTAGTGTGAGACGTTATAATCAGCATACATATTTCTCTAATAATATGACTTACTGTGAAAATACTTTTACAGCGTCTTTACTCAAACATGTTGCGTTCGCTTCAGTTTCAACTAAATAGTTGAAGAATTCCCATCTAATTAGTTCTATAAACTTCAACTTTATTTATTTTTTCTTCATACAGCATCTTAAAGTGACCTTTCACTATATATGTACTTTGTAACCCACATAAACACACATACAATACACGCAATAGATATCTACAGTTTATTACATATATTTATTTAGCATATCCCGGTTGATTCATTATTTTAACACCCTAATTACGGAGTTTATTACCGTCTGCTCACACTTTATACATTATCCTCACTGTACCTTTCATAGATTGCAAGCTCCTATGAACAGGCGAGTTCTGTCATTTATTCTGGCACAATTTCATTCCTTGTGGTCAGAGTTATAATAATTGTACAGCGCAGTGGTCTATAGGAAATAATAATAATAATGATGATTTTGAAAATTATTAATTTCTGATACTTTCCCAAATTCTAGTTGTAAAAAATACATAAATAAAAAATACTTTTGTACAATATTTTTTATTTCTAGTTGCTTTGCGACATATTTCAAATTGTCCTTTTCATACGTATTTCGGTCGGAGTTTTCTCCAAGATTGACTTTTTCTACAACGTCCCACAAAATAAAAAAAAATGAAGGAGTTACTTGTTTTTATTCTCAAAGGATATTGAGTTTTTGGGGCGCACTTAGAAAGGTTCTTTATTAGCTCTGTATGGCCCAAGTCTCATTGCTCCCCCCCCCCATTACGATAGAAACTAATTAAATAATCGCTTAATTATGTAATGCATATAGTTAAGCGTAAATATAAGGGGATTTAAGAGGCAGTAATTCCTAGATTGTCTTCCCAGTAAAAGGCTTGCAATGTATTTTTACAGCAATCATGAAACTTTTACTGCTCTTATCGATTTGTGGGTGCAAACTCCTATTGCATTGCATATACTGTGCCTGTGATTCCAATTTTAAATATTGATGTTCATGCATTTGCTGGGGGGGGGGGGAAGTCCCGGGTCTTTGTGTAGAACTAACAAAAGGACAGGACACATGCAAAGTGAGATGCCAACTTGTCACCACTTATTTACCCTGACACCAAGTCCTGAAATAACCTTTTAATTTTTTTTTTCCGCTTTGCATGGAAAAGCCTATCCTATATAGTTTCACAGTCATTTACCATATACATCTTTTGCTTGCAACTTATTTCTTCGTCCAACGATGTCATAAAAAAGAGTTTTCTGCAAATTATTTTCGTAAACCTTACTTTGTTTTCTCTTTTCTTTTTTGCCCCCTCCAGGATGAGTTCCATCCATTTATCGAAGCACTTCTGCCTCACGTACGGGCGTTCGCTTACACGTGGTTCAACCTACAAGCCCGAAAACGTAAATACTTTAAAAAACACGAAAAGCGTATGTCGAAAGAGGAAGAGAGAGCGGTGAAGGACGAGTTACTGAGCGAAAAACCCGAAGTCAAACAGAAATGGGCGTCCCGACTCCTGGCAAAGCTAAGGAAAGATATTAGGCCGGAGTACCGAGAGGATTTTGTTCTCACAGTTACAGGGAAAAAGCCTGCGTGTTGTGTTCTGTCCAACCCAGACCAGAAAGGGAAGATGAGAAGAATTGACTGCCTACGACAGGCGGACAAGGTCTGGAGACTGGACCTTGTAATGGTGATTTTATTTAAAGGAATTCCACTCGAAAGTACTGATGGCGAACGACTTGTAAAGTCTCCCCAGTGTTCTAACCACGGGCTGTGCGTACAGCCCCACCACATAGGAGTTTCGGTCAAGGAACTTGATTTATATTTGGCATACTTCGTGCACTCAGCAGGTAAGCGCAATTTATTATTTCATTCTTTTTTTTTTATATACCTTGTTGAACTTTTGGCCTGTTTGCAGACTTTTTTAATTTTTTTTTTTTGTGTGCACTCCGGTTACGACGGCAGAAAACGTTTTTTCTTGATGCACGTCGGCATCAGCCCGAGCTTCTCAGACGGTGTGCCAAAGCTAGTATATTTGGTGACAGAGATTTGGCTCCGCTCTGCGATGTTCACAATGCATAAGTTACAGTGTAACAGCGACACCTGGTCTTATTATTATTTTTTTTCTTTTTAGTCCCATAGGATTTTGCAACAATAAGTTTAACCGTCTTGCGTGGCAGATTGTATATAACGCTTTTTAGTTGTTGCATTGACGGGTTAACTTCAGTATAGTGTTGTAAGATATAAGTTCACTTCCAAATATCTGCAAAGCACTTTAGATGAACTCCCTTGTGTTATGTCAATCCCTCTTACGCAGAGAGATCGCGTTAAAGGCACTCCGCGAGTACGGTAGATGTTTGGAAAACACGGAAACATGGCAGCGTCTGAGAAACATAATGCAAGATTTATGATTGTATTTAAATGAACGGAAAGACTAGAATCAATATGGCGATTGTCACTGGCATTTAAAACCATTGACTCGCCAAGTGCTCTACTGATAGGCTTAATGCGTTGCTAACTTGACTACCTTCTAAAACAACGCATGTGCCCCGTTTATAGGTATAAACCCCACTGTACTTTTCTACTCGTCAGAAAGTTTGCCTGCACACACAGCTCCTTGATTATATTTTGTTCAATTTGTTTTCTTGTCCCCGTGAAGTACACAAGCGTTGTTTGTGTCAGCGTGCCACCTACTGCATTGCCTCATTCCTGGCCCGTTCGCCCGGCTGGCCGAGGAGGAGACATTTCAGGGTAGACTTGTATAAACAGAAGTTTGGACTGTGCTTTGCTTTTTTTATGGTTGTTTTTGTTTTTTGTGTGTATATTTTTTTTATTATTTTTTTTGTAATTTAATGTAGGCAGCGTTTTAGAGACTTAATTTGCCGTTAACAGCGGTGCAACTAAAATCGTCGTCCAGCAGCATGAACTGACCCCAAAAAATAATGTTTTCTCTGTCTGTGTTAACTTTTAAAATAAATAAATATGTTGCATGAAAGGCTTTTATCAAATCATCATGTTAGGGAGCAGAATTGTTGGTTTTTGAGACGTAGGCCGCAGCCTTCCTAGGAGTAGGTGGAGCGAGTGAGGGAGATGCAAAGTGACATCTATATTTCCATGGCCCTTGAAAGTTAAAGTGCCCAGGCATGGGGAAAGCAGCTAACATGAGCAAGAACCCTGATGTATGTCGGTGCAATTTAACCGCTTGTGCGCCAGTATTCTGCAAAGTTCTGGCACAGTTTTATGGCGTCACTGTGTACCATGGATAGAAGCACAATGAGTGGTGTAGTCTGCTGTCTCCTTTCCCTCCTGGAATATCTATTTTTATTATAGTGATATCACCGTTAGCCTCCTGCTAGCGTGCTGCGATAACATTCTGTGTCTACTAGAGAAAGTTATTGTAAATCATCAGCTGCATTCTGGGAAAAAATGGGCATTTACCCGGAATACACCTATCAGGCTTCAGAAATAGCGCGTGTAGCACGTTCCGTACGGTTGTCTGTATGGACACGTGTGTTATATGTTCGTAAATGTTTGTATTGCAGCTATTGAGACACCTTGTGCCAAAACATCTTTAATAAAGTGTGTTTTGTTTTTACTTTTTAATCGGAGGCTCTGCCAGCACTCGGCAGCAGGTGGTGCCTTCAAACTTTTTTTAAAATTAGTTTTGTCCTCATCCACCATACCTTTCTGCTCCCCTCCCGGCCCCCGGACAGAGGGATCCGCTTTCAAAGCACACTGGAGGGGAGATGTATCAAGCCGTGGAGAGGGATAAAGTGGAGTAGTCGCCCAAAGCACCCAATTAACTTCTGTAATTTCAAAGACCATGCTACGTAAAATGACCGTTAACAGCTAATCGATTGCTTTGAGCAACATCTCCAGAGACTTGAAACATCTCCCCACAGTAATCACATTTCCTTTGAAATAAATGTTTTGTATCCTCAAGTTCAAATATAAGACGGGTTCCTCTTGGTGTATTATTCTAGCATTTTATTAACTTTTTTCATCACATGGACTATTTTCTACTCCATGCTCCCTACAACGGCACATAAGTCCCATTGCTCATTTGTTTATGTACTTTGTTAGGTGCTACGGAATCCTTGTGGCGCCATATAAATAACGTGATAATAATAAAAATAGCTTTTAAACTGAGAAAAGTCCCTAACTAAGT
Source organism: Pseudophryne corroboree (assembly GCF_028390025.1). Classification (NCBI taxonomy): domain Eukaryota; kingdom Metazoa; phylum Chordata; class Amphibia; order Anura; family Myobatrachidae; genus Pseudophryne; species Pseudophryne corroboree. Next base: position 41,613,724 of record NC_086452.1, on the reverse strand, counting down.
TCTAGAAAGTGTGTTGCATATTCCTTTTTGACTTGTACTGTCCCATTTCCATGCATGGATCCTGGAATATAAAGGAACGGCATGAAAACCTGCAGAAACAAATCGGGGAACCTTATCTGCAAGGGCAGGAGTAGAATTTTTGTGCGTTTTAAATTTATTGCATTTTTTTTTTTACCCAGTTTCTGCACACATATCAAGTGACACATGGAAAGCGGAGTTTATTATACAGGATTGTTTTTGCTAGTGGGAGTATTAAAAAAAAAAAAAAAAAAAAAGTAAAAAGAAAAAAAAAGTGGTAAAAAAGAAAGAAAAGCAAATTTATGACTTTGCCAGAAATGGACGATCCGTATCAAGACGAGGAGTTAAAGCTGGCACGTGGCTAAGTCACTTTTACGTTGTTAAGGTCGCAACCTTTGCCACCAGCCATTTGACCTTTCAGATAAAATTTAACCTTTGATCATTCGCAGCCAGTCAACCGCGAAAAAAGTTTGGAGAGTTGCAGCTGGGGTGCAAGTGTGGCTCCTTTGGGCAGGTTGTGGGAAAATCTCCTTTTTGAAGTGGTTTAATTTTGTCTGAGACCAGATTTGTTTAGAGTTAGAACTTCGCAGTAGACAGACAGTAGATGGATATATATTCTGGCAACCGAACAACGACCTGACACCTGATACACCCCCCTCCCCCGGCCTTTCCCTTCTGTAAATGAGGCGGCCAGCTTGTATCAGAATAGTCTACAGAGTTAAAAGCAGCTTGCTATTTGCTTAGTGGCATAAATAAAACAATGATTAACAAAATGTATATATATATATATATATATATATATATATATATATATATATATATATATATATATATATATATATATTTAATATAAACATTTCTGTCGTCTGTATTGTAGCAGTGTGTTGAAGTTGTGTCTGATTACAAAAAACTTTTATTGAAAGTTGAGAAGTTTAATTAATGGGAAAAATAGTAATTTAGGAAGCTGTTACCCATTTTGTAACAGAAAAGGACGCATACGTCAGCGGAGGTCGCTGCGGAACCGTTGAATGCTGTAGCGTTAGGCTTACTTGGTTGAATTTGTTAGCGGAATACGTATCTCTGTTATGCTAAATCACTGAATTGCAAACGTAAAGTCTTTGCAGTAAATAAATCCTTATGTACGTGGTTTTATTTAAGCGCTATTTATTTAGTTTTGAGCTGTAAATTATCCCCTTTGCCCTAAATACAAATGAAGCCAAACGTATACCACACTGGGCAGGTTGTGCCGAAAATGTTGTTCTGTTTTGGCAGCGCTTCTGCAATTTCATCATAAAATGGTATTGAAAGCCCCAATATGCGGATTGGCCAGATGGTCCTGCTGGCACGGCCGGATGAGCCACCCGCCACAGCTAAAGATCAGGTGTACGACTGGGGATTTTCAGTTTTTATTTATTTTGTGTTAATAAAATAGCCTAATACTGCACGTCTGTGACGGTCTTGTTTTGTTTCCTCACATATACCGGGGGGGGGGGGGGGGGGGGAATAGTTGTCAAATGTAACATTATAACTTGCAAAATGCAAATGTTATAAGTATAATGTTATAAGTATAAAAAGGCATTTGTCTATATTTCCAACAGTGTTCATTCTAGCACCCTGTACCTAATCAGGGAGGAGGCGTGTATTTTAATTTTGAATGGCAAAATTTTAGATATGATGCGTCGCTGCGGCTACTGTTGCGGCACATGATGTATAAAATGTTGCCCCTAAATATGAAAATATGGCCCCCCTCACTGATTAGGTGCAGGGTGTTATAATGAACACTATCTAAGGCTTGTCCTTTTGTTTTGTTTTTATTATATACATTTTTTTTCTCTTGGTGCTATGCTCTGCCTTTTTTTTTTTTTTTTCCGCACCAATTCAAATCGAATCTATGGAAAATGGCAAATAAAGCTTTCATACATTGAGATAGGACAATGAGCAAAGAGAAAAGGTTTAATGTCACAAAATGCGCCATAGTGTTTCATCTAAAAGGTGACCGTTAAAGTAGGAGCGATTGCTGGACACAAGGCTTCACAAGTTTGGAATAGTTTTTGTATATAGTGCAACATGGAGAAACACAACTGAGACCTTCCCCCTCCCCCACATACAGTACTCTGGGAGTATTGCCTGACCAGTAGGATTGTTACTATTCTGTCGTGTTTGTCTGTCGTGTTTGAGCGCACCAAATATATATTATTATTATTATTATTATTATTACTACCAGTTATATATATATATATATATATAGCGCACACATTTTCTGCAGTGCTTTACAGAGAATATTTCTGCCAATCACATCAGTCCCTGCACCACAGAAGCTTACAATCTATACTCCCTATCACATATACACATTCACGTACGTGCTTGGGTTACTTACCAGTATGAAATTAGAGGGAACTCGTGCTAACACGGGGAGGACATAATAACTCCGCACAGATGGAGGGAATTGAACCAAAGACCTCAGTGCTGTTGTGTTGTAAAAAAAATACCCAAACAAACCCAAGACAAAACATGGCCATCGTTTCCAATGCACACTGTAGGTACAGTAGCCTTTTCAATGACCCCTGCCTATTCTGCGGCCTTAAGAGACACCTCTGCAAACTGTACGCACATGATGTATTGTTTGCCGAATCCCAGCAATCTACAGCAGTAAGGGGTCAGTTAACTGCGAATGGAGGGGAGTTACAATGGCGTGGAAATGTTGCAAATGGCACTTCAACTCCCCCCCCCTCCCCCTCACTGCCCGAAGTGCAGACTTTTGGGCGAGTCTTATTGGTACAACCCCTTAGTTTGAAGTACAAAAGGACAGTGCTAAGAGTATTCCAGTAAAAGCATCGCACATTACCGGCTCTCCACCTGGTTGAAGTGGGCACTAAATTCAGGTGTTTTGGGTAGTTTAAATGACCCCTCTAAGAAGCTGTGTGCCCTCTCCAGCCAATCTATCTCATTGTAATACTCTCCTTGCACTGCAAAACCACAATCCGAGAGGCCCTATTGCTTGGTGTGGTGGAAGGGTTCCACAGTTCAGGCCAATGCAAAAATATCGACCATTTCTCTTCCTTTTATACTTTGTCACTCGGTAGCAGATTAATGCCCAGTTTGCGTTCTCTTGTCAGAGAATTGGGGTGTTTTTTTTTCTATCCTAGTTATTTCTGGACCTGGAGATGCTTGGAGCAGGGTACATGAGGCCAAGATGAATATTCCTTAGAAAATGATACGAGAAAGGGAGTTGGGACAGTGGAGAGCCGAGTTCCAGGCAAATTCCGCGCTGCAGGTCTTACTAATGGGAAGCGTAGGGTAAAAAACACGGCCTGTTGTGGTTGGGACAGGACAGTTTATTTCACTCCAGTTGTTGGGCCTCTTAAAATTTCCCAGACAGTAATGTGTGTCCTATTTATTTCAACAGATTGTAATCAGTTGCAAATGTGCTTTAAGCTACAGATCTAACAGATACCATGTAACCAGTAGGGCTGCCTGTGCCCCATGTGTCTGTAATATTACTATACCTTTTATAAATCGCTGCAACACTTTAATCTTGTAGCTGCTCGAGCATTCTGTACTGCCCAGACGTTGCACCATTGTAAGCTACATAGTTATATCATATTTAGTTATAATTATTATTATTCTTTTTTATTATTGTTAATAGGGTTTTTTTTTATTTTGTTTTTTAAGTAATATGACATTAATCAATATGGGGGATATTCAATTAGTGCCGAGTTTTCCGACAGTTGGAAAACCGGCATAATTAGACCGTTGGCTATTTAGTTGCGGGTGTTTTCAGCAGGTTTTTTGCTCCGTTTTCGCCATTCCTTTTAGTTTTTTAGTTTTTTAGTCAAATCGGCATGGGCAAAAATGGACCAAAAAACTGTGAAACACCCGCGAATTTGACAAATCACGTGGATCGGCGGCAAATTCGCCGATCCACGTGGTTTCCAACCGGCGGGATTTTTCGACAATCATATATATATATATAATATATATATATATATATATATATATATATATATATATATATATATATATATATATCTTCATTTAATGAGACATTATTGTGTACGGAGAACGGCAGTGATTCTATTTTCCGCCTATGCCCTCTGGCCTCGCTGTGTGCATTGCAAATATAAACAGGTAATTTCGTTACATTTACCCTCAGAGGGCAGTTGGGGAGACATCCTATATTATAATGTGCTTGTTACTATCCCTGCTCTTTGCATACTGTTCTGTCTTTCCATATCTCGCACACCTCCGTGGCACCAGAGATAATGATAGAAAGCACCGATAATGTTATGTATGAAAGTGAACCTGTTACCCCGCACGTGACCTGAATCAGCATTCATGGGTATGCGGCCTACCCAATGGCTAGGAACATGTGACATCACTGAGGTATGAGGCACTGAATGCCTAGTACAGGTGGTATCTCCATATCTACTGCTAGATAACTCTTAGTTCTGAATAGGCTTGTATGTGTCATCAGTGATTTCTGCTTGATTTTGCAGTTACAGAGGCTGCAGCTGCTGTCGTAGCAGAGGTGTTGGGGGAAGCTCCATAGCGCTGGTGGTATTTCTGACACTGGGGTCTCTAGAGGAGGAAGAAACCCATAGGAAAGGTGGTGGTTTCGCCAATGGGATCCGGAGGTGAAGGGGGCCCCTGTAGCAATGATGGTAGTCCCACCACTTGTGTCTGGAGGTGAGGGGGCACCGTAGCAATGGTGGTAGTCCCGCCACTTGTGTCTGGAGGTGAAGGGGGCCCCTGTAGCAATGGTGGTTGTCCCGCCACTTGTGTCTGTAGGTGAGGGGGCACTGTAGCAATGGTGGTAGTCCCGCTACTTGTGTCTGGAGGTGAAGGGGGCCCCTGTAGCAATGATGGTAGTCCCGCCACTTGTGTCTGGAGGTGAGGGGGCACCGTAGCAATGGTGGTAGTCCCACCACTTGTATCTGGAGGTGAGGGGGCACCGTAGCAATGGTGGTAGTCCCGCCACTTGTGTCTGGAGGTGAGGGGGCACCGTAGCAATGGTGGTAGTCCCACCACTTGTATCTGGAGGTGAGGGGGCACCGTAGCAATGGTGGTAGTCCCGCCACTTGTGTCTGGAGGTGAGGGGGCACCGTAGCAATGGTGGTAGTCCCGCCACTTGTGTCTGGAGGTGAGGGGGCACCGTAGCAATGGTAGTAGTCCCGCCACTTGTGTCTGGAGGTGAGGGGGCACCGTAGCAATGGTGGTAGTCCCGCCACTTGTGTCTGGAGGTGAGGGGGCACCGTAGCAATGGTGGTAGTCCCGCCACTTGTGTCTGGAGGTGAGGGGGCACCGTAGCAATGGTGGTAGTCCCGCCACTTGTGTCTGGAGGTGAGGGGGCAATGGTGGTAGTCTGGATCTTAAATTTAATTTCAGTTATTCACAATGGAAGCACCACTTCCATGTTTCCTAGAAGACTATCTCTGGACACTAACGGCGGCATGTAATGGTGTCTGATATCGTGGGATGTGCGGGATGCCGGGCAACCTCGGACAATCACAAGCCATGGTTTTGCCTCTTAAGTGTTTGCCCCTTTAAAAAACATGCGGGAACGGCAGGCTTCCAGCGCCTCCGGTGATCTCCGATTCCATTACATCCCACCAGAATCCTGAACGACAGCTCTTCACACAAGTAGTGTCTATTACTTCATATGCCGCCCTGACACTGTTGTTTTGTTCAATGAAACGTCGCACAAGTGAATAAAGAAATGTGAAAAGTCTAGCGGAATCGATCTCTTCGCATTTGTTGATCATTTGTATCCAATGGATTGTCGTTGACCCAGGATATAAGACAAAATGGGGGGTATTCAACTGTTTGAAAAGTGAGTTGGGTGTCTGTTTTTTCCTGTCTGTTGGATTGGAAAAAAACAGACACCCAACCGACTTTTCAAATATTTGAATTCCCCCCCAATGTGTTGAGGAAGATTATAATACCAACTGGACCTCCATTACCGTGTTCACCATGGAGCTGTGTGTGTTTGGCGGGAGCTGGCAGCTACTGCAGCTCTCCTTACTAATAAATTGATCAGGGAAATGAAGCGTAGAGATCTCTGAGCCAAAACCATCCAAGATACACCTGGGGACTCGCACACATCTCCCGTCCTTGTGTCGCCAGTGACAGATAATGGGAGGTTACGTGGGTCCCCCTGGGAGAGATTCGCGCTGCCAAATGAGAAGTAGAGGCACTTCTTACAGTGTGTTATCGTGTGTGTGTGTGTGTGTGTGTGTGTGTGTGTGTGTGTGTGTGTATATATTTTTATAGAAATAAACGTCTTATATTTCAGAGATTATTGTTCCATTTTCTGAAATTTGAATCCCTGGTATTAATCGTCCACGTTCCTTTGTTTATGTGGCGTTACGGCAGAACTGGCAAACGTCTCATAGGCCTGAGTGTAGCATTTCATAGGATTGATTTGTGCATTGATGAAGATTAGTACATTCCGGGAGACGTAGTACCGCAAGGTATCTTGGGGGTCATTCCGAGTTGATCGCTCGCTAGCTGCTTTTAGCAGCCGTGCAAACGCTATGCCGCCGCCCACTGGGAGTATATTTTAGCTTAGCAGAAGTGCGAACGAAAGGAGTTTTCTTGTGCAGTTTTAGAGTAGCTCAAAACCTACTCAGCGCTTGCGATCACTTCAGACTGTTCAGTTCCTGTTTTGACGTCACACAAACGCCCTGCGTACGCCCAGCCACGCCTGCGTTTTTCCTGGCACGCCTGCGTTTTTGCAAACATTCCCTGAAAACGGTCAGTTGACACCCAGAAACGCCCACTTCCTGTCAATCACTGTGCGGCCAGCAGTGCGACTGAAAAGCTTCGTTAGACCCTGTGTGATACTACATTGTTCGTTGTAATAGTACGTCGCGCATGCGCATTGCGCCGCATACGCAGAACTGCCATTTTTAAGCCTGATCGCTGCGCTGCGAACAAATGCAGCTAGCGATCAACTCGGAATGACCCCCTCCCATGTTGCTTCTTTAGATATGGCCCGAAGATGGGCATTATTTTAAAGGAATTTCTGGATAATAACTTGCAAAATCTCCTTATTAATTAGTGTCCGCACACAAGCTCCTGGCAACAAATGCTGATTTAATGTTGGCGATTTGGGTCCCGGTTCTCTACCAGCAGTAAATAGACCCATCGATGTGATCCAAAGTCACTGAGTTACTGCAAAGTGAAAGTAAAATTTATTTTACGTTTTCTGGCTAAAAAAAAAATTCAGAAACATAATTTAAAAAAAAGACAAAGCAGCAGATAAATTGCCTGAGTCGCGTTTGGGGTTAATTTCTCAAATACCAGACTGTTGGACATTCCCTGAACCCAGCTATGTTTGAAATAGGATGAAGCTCCCGTTTTGTTTCAGGGAGCAGTGTTGCACTTTTTCTGCTGCAGAGAAGCAGTTTCAAGTAACTTCTGAGAAAGGGGCCTTTGTAGTTCTATGCTTCCCAACAAGATAGCTATTGTTTGGAGGCTGACGGGAAAATTTCGTCACCGCAAAGCCTATATTGTGCTTTTTTTTTTTTTTTTTTCAACTTGAAAATGTCTTCCTAAAGGAAAGATCTCTGCATTTGTATGTATCGGGAGTATATATGTGTGTGTGTGTGTGTATATATGTGTATATATATATATATATATATATATATATATATATATATATATACTGTATTATGCGTGTCCTTTGCAATGTCCACATAAGAAGGGGGTCCTGTAGGGCTTAATGCTACCTTGTTAGGGTCAGGAACTGGCCGGTGGAAAGATTCCACCCCAGCGACCGTCTGAATCCTGTAAAAGACAACAATATCTAATACTATGGGGGAGATTTACAACATCTTGGAAAGACATAAAGTATAGACTAATCAGCTCCCATGTGTCATGTTACAGGCTGTGTCTGAAAATGACAGCTCGGAGCTGATTGGTTGGTACTTTAGGGGTCTATGTACTTAGCCTTAGCGAGAGGTACAGTGGACGAGATGAAGTATCAACCAACCAGCTCCTGTTATTTTTCAAATACAGCCTGTAACATGACAGCTAGGAGCTGATTGGCTGGTACTTTATCTCCGTACACTTTATCTCTCTCCAAGGCTTAGTACATAGATCCCTTAATCTCTCTCCAATTTATCACTCTCCAAGATTTGATAAATCTCCCTCTCGATAGCATATATACTTAATTGTTTCAGGCTCTATCCTGGTGGAACAAATGTAATTAATTTGTCAGTATAGTACTTATGTGCCCTCTGAATATCACATCTGAGCTGTCTAGTGCAAACCTGAGGCTGGTACCTCCGTGACATTGCACAAGATCCCCCGCAAACAATATCGTTCATACACACTGAACGATATTGTTTGCGTCTCGTCGGTAACGGCATGCATCCACCTCCAGGTCTCGTACAATGGGCCTAATTCAGACCTGATCACTCGCTAGGGGTTTTTTTGCACTGCTGCGAACAGACGGTCGCCGCACTCTGAGTAGCCCAGGACTTACTCAGCCGCTGCGATCACTTCAACCTGTCCGGTCCCGGAATTGACGTCAGACACCCTCCCTGCAAACGCTTGGACGCGCCTGCGTTTTTTCAACCACTCCCTGAAAACGTTCAGTTGCCACCCACAAACGCCCTCTTCCTGTCAATCTCCTTGCGAACGCCCGTGCGAATGGATCCTTCGCACAAACCCATCGCTGAGCGGCGATCCGCTTTGTACCCATGCGACCTACCTGTGCATTGCGGTGCATACGCATGTGCAGAACTGACCTGATCGCAGCGTTGCAAAAAACGCAGCCTAGCAATCGGGTCTGAATTACCCCCAATATCTTTAGATTTCAGGTTGAAAATTAAAGATATTGTACCTTGTTAACGACCCGCGGGAGTGCGCATCGTTAACGATTTAGGGTGTACACACTTGCCGACGTATACGATATATCGTCCTATCCGCCGGTTCGGACGATATATCGAGTGCACGTCGGCAAGTGTGAACCCAGCCTAAGATTTGTTCCTTTCTTTTTATAAATGGGAAGGTGTTACAGTGTATTAGGCTCTTTGGCACCTGTCTACAATGTATACTGTTGTAGTAAAATAGTGTGACCTCTCATCTTTATTAGAGTTTTGGTAGGCAGTGGTGACTTGGCTAAAGCAACGTACAACGGTGGTCATTCCGAGTTGTTCGCTCTGAAATTTTCTTCGCATCGCAGCGATTTTCCACTAATTGCGCATGCGCAATGTTCGCACTGCGACTGCGCCAAGTAAATTTGCTATGAAGATTGGTATTTTACTCACGGCATTACAAGGTTTTTTCTTCATTCTGGAGATCGGAGTGTGATTGACAGGAAGTGGGTGTTTCTGGGCGGAAACTGGCCGTTTTATGGGAGTATGTGAAAAAACGCTACCGTTTCTGGGAAAAACGCGGGAGTGGCTGGAGAAACGGAGGAGTGTCTGGGCGAACGCTGGGTGTGTTTGTGACGTCAAACCAGAAACGACAAGCACTGAACTGATCGCACTGGAAGAGTAAGTCTCGAGCTACTCAGAAACTGCACAGAGAAGTCTCTTCGCAATATTGCGAATCTTTCGTTCGCAATTTTGATAAGCTAAGATTCACTCCCAGTAGGCGGCGGCTTAGTGTGTGCAAAGCTGCTAAAGGCAACTCGGAATGACCACCAATATGTGTGTGCTAAGTTAGTAAGTAACTATTTAAACCGGGTTGGGTATGGGTGACCGGGTTTGGATCCCGGTGTTTAGTGCGCTGCTTTTGCCACGCAGCAGGCTCGTAGAGTGGGAATAGTCCCTGTCTGTTGGCCTGCTGACTGTTGGTCTTTCTACCCGGCGGGCTTCCAGCGTCTGTATAGTGACTGACGGTCAACCAGGCTGCCGGTCACATAACCGCATCCCATTTAAACCCTCATGTACTTATCACTCTCTTACATAAACCATCTTCGACACCAAATCCCCTGGTTTTCTGCCACCCTGATACTTATGTCAGTGGGCCTAATTTAGACCTGATCGCAGCAGCAAATATGTTAGCTAATAGGCAAAACCATGGTGGTCATTCCGAGTTGTTCTCTAGCTGCATTCGTTCGCTGTGCAGCGATGAGGCAAAAAAACGGCACGTCTGCGTATGTGGCGCAATGCGCACGTGCGATGTACTATTACAACAAACTATGTCGTTTCACACAAGGTCTAGCGAAGCTTTTCAGTCGCACTGCTGGCCGCACAGTAATTGACATGAAGTGAGTGTTTCTGGGTGTCAACTGACCGTTTTCAGGGAGTGTTCGGAAAAACGCAGGCGTGGCTGGGCGAACGCAGGGCGTGTTTGTGATGTCAAAACAGGAACTGAACAGGCTGAAGTCATCGCAAGCGCTGAGTAGGTATTGGGCTACTCTAAACCTGCACAAAAAAATTTTGCCGCCGCTCTGCGATCCTTTCGTTCGCACTTCTGCTAAGCTAAAATACACTCCCAGTGGGAGGCGGCATAGCGTTTGCACGGCTGCTAAAAACTGCTAGCGAGCGAACAACTCGGAGTGACCACCCATGTGCACTGCAGGGGGGGCAGATGTAACATGTGCAGAGACAGTTAGATTTGGGTGGGTTATTTTGTTTCTGTGCAGGGTAAATACTGTCTGCTTTATTTTTACACTGCAAATTAGATTTCAGTTTGAACACACCCCACCCAAATCTAACTCTCTCTGCACATGTTACATCTGCCCCACCTGCAGTGCACATGGTTTTGTCCATTAGTTAACAAATTTGCTGCTGCGATCAGGTCTGAATTAGGCCCAGTGTCGTCTGCTGCTGTAACTACGGTTATTTACCCTGTACTTGTCCTATATTGTCTTCAACTGTAAGTCACTGTTTTCCTGTTTTGTTTATTCGTTTATGTACTGTGTAACTGGGCGCTGCGGATCCCTTGTGGCGCCATATAAATAAAGGATAATAATAATAACTTAAGAACATTTTATGCGAGTGTAGTTTAGTACAAATTAATGTGGCCATTAGATGGCTATAAAGGAAAATATAGGGCAGGTAATGTATTACAAAAAAAAAGTTATGGCCCACCCCCAAATTCCTATGTGAATTTGGGGCAGCGCCCCCATGACAGAGGTCGGTACGTGACGGAAGTGCCGGATTATTCTGTTAAATTTTTCTTAATTAGGACCAGTGTTCATTATTTTTCCATAATAAGAACCCATTAAAACAATATGATGCTTTCCACTCAGCTGAAGCCTTCCGGTCGCCTCACAGCACTTATTGTGCAGTAATCTGACGACATTGCTGTGTGTGGTTGGGATGGCTACAGTATGCCCCAATCTGGCTGTGTTCTGGTTTTGCAGACTTTACACAGGGAAATGTGTTTTGTGCGCACTGGGACGGTTAGGAGACACACATACAGGAGTGTGCATGTTTGTGTGTGGGTAAAAGTGAAAAGGGACAGCTGTGATGTTTTATTAGGAATTAATCTGCAGATGGTTGGAAAGGAGGCAGACAACAGTGAGACTGAGTATGACTGCCTTTTAAAGCCCCACTACGCACGAATGTGCCACTTTGGGGGTGACTGTTTTTGTAGGACGTGGCTACATTACCATGGGGAAAACTTCTGGCGATTATCCGAAAAAGCTCCGATAACGCTCTGCAGGGTTGTGGACCTGTATAGCTCTGCACGATGACACTCCAGGTTAAAAAAAAAAAAACATTACTAATTTTTGGTTCTACCAAAAACGAAGCAATGCATTACTTACCGTCACACCTGGCTGTGCGCACAGCCTCACACTGACACTGCCCTATGTGCAGCCAATAAATTACCCTCTGCCTGAAACCTTCTTGGCAGAAGCCCGCTGTTCACCTATGTGCTTCAGAAGAACGTACCAAGCAGCCAGTGTTTTGATCTGACCCATGTGTTGCAAAATTGGAAGCGGATCCTGCCACTTAGTCCTGTGCCCAATGGTCCATTGGAAGATTTGTGTTCCCTTTTAGCCAAGGGGGCTTGCAAAAAAATAAAAAAATAAAAATCAGACAAATGTATCCGTTCATATCGTAGCATTTACTGGAGTGCTGCATGCGTTCAGCACGTTTGCATTGAGCACGTATGGATACGGACGATCGGGCAGCTTCCCGCTGGCGCAATAGGTATCCCTAGTCGCACTGGGACACAATTGGAAACACAGATTTCTGCAACGGGTCTGGGACTCAAGGTCGACACCAATTGGTCGACACATCTTAGGTCAACACGGACAAAAAGTTTACATGGAAAAACAGTCAACATGGTTTTTTTTATGGTTTTGTTGGTGTCGCTTTCTTCGTAATGTGACCGGGAACCCCAGTTAGTGCACCGTGTCCCCTCGCATGGCTCTCTTCGCTCGCCATGCTTCGGGCAGCTTACCGTTCCCAATCGTAGTCCACGTGGATCGTAAAGTATGAAAAAGTTAAAAAAATGAAATAAAAAAAGTAAAAAACTGATGTCAACCTTTTATCCGTGTCAACCTATTTCTGGTGTCGACCTGGAGTCCGGATACCTTCTGCAACACATCCTCTTCTTCTTTCCCTGCAATAGATTCTGATAAGCGCGATGGGGCCTGTCTCGTCTTTATCAGAGATACCATTCCAGTAGTGTGAGGTCACTTTCTGGCTAGTTTCAGGAAGGGGGGGGTCATTCCGGGGCCCCTTCTTTTGGGCCTGATGTGGACAATGCCCCCCAGAAGTTTTTGCGAGCATTTCCGTGTATAAATATTCAGGACACAAAGGGGTTTTTCCTCCTGTCCTGAATGTGTCTTCTCCCTTTAATGTGCGGCGTACGTGATATACACAAGGAGAAAACCAGTCAGTGAAGATCTTAAACACATGGCTTCTCCTTCTAAAATGGTATGTGGTTTTCTCAATACCCTAAATGAAGCGGCTTTGAGGGATCGCACACATACCAATATGATATAACAGAAAACAGGTTTTATCCTGGATTGTACTTCTGCGTAGAGCACTAAAAACGCGGCTACAGCTGGGACGCCAGCTGTAGAACGCCTAGGACAAGCCTGCTGAAAGGAATTTAAAGAGAATGTATCAATAAAATGGAAATTATTTCGGAGGATAAGATCCCTGGAACAATTACATTTTAAATGTTTCCTCTAATCAATGTTTATTAAACATTTACCGAGTTTGTTTCGTCCGCGAGTCCTTAAATAGACGTTATACTGAAAACATTACAATTCAATTGCTCTATAGAACTTCCTGATGTGTTAAACCTTGGTTTGAGGAAAAGTTAATGCTTAGTAAATACTAAGCCAAATTTGTACTACTTTTAGGATTTATTTTAAATAATAATTTTTGCCACCGGGGGCACTGTGGCTGATGGTTTAGCAATGGCAAGAAATGGTGTGGCAGCTCCCACTTTTATTAGTAAATGCCAATAGGAACGATCAATGAGTGCTACAGATTTTGTTGAATATTTACTTATAAAGTGATAGTAAAACCTATTAATGTATTCTGCTGGGTGTGGATCATAGGGTCGACCACACTTAAAGACCCCGTACAGTACTGCGACATGTCGGACCCTCGTGTCGCAGGCGATCACTCTTGAACCGGCCGGCAGCCTCCCAGGCGGCAGGATGGCATATGATACATCGTAGGTGGTCCTTTTGCTTATGATATACCTTGTGCGATCCCAGCCATGCCTGCGTGGTCCGACATATCCCGAGTGCAGCACAGTCAGTCTAGGGGCTCTGATCCGATGCTCACGGGACCGCGCATTGGATCGGATGTAAAACACATCCGATATGCCCGATTTCATCCGATATATCGGGCCGAATGGCTGAAATCGGGCATTATCGTTGTAGTGGATGGAGCCCTTTAGATCGACCACTGTTGGTTGACATCTGAAATATGTCGACACGGTCATTAGGTCAACATGAACACAAAGTAGACTTTTTTTTATTTTTTGCCGTCGTTTCTCCGTAAAGTGACTGGGAACCCCAAATAGTGCACCGTGTCCCCTCGCATGGCATGTGCAAATTCAGCTTAGTGCACAATTGTTGCACAGCGTATATGTGCACTACTGGGATAGGTATTTAGAGTTGCACGTATGTTGACCTTGCTGCATTTTGAGGTGGACCAGGGGTAACGACGTACAGACACCGGTTAGGCATGACTGACTGAGATGTTTCTTGAAATCTGTACCTGTATAAACTGGATTTAAGTTTTGTAGTCAATGATGCTGATTGTCCTGATCATTGCTCCATATACATCCATGCTCCAGATTTAGGGTTGCACATATCCTAAGATTCATGTAGCTGAGTATACATGAGATTGTACTGGACGCAAATGTGTCTCATTTGTGTATAAGTATAAATGTAAGCAAGGGAATGGAGGTAGCAGGAAGCCACATACTGAGAGTTATATAGTAGGAGGAGCAGGGTCCCCCAGCAGCACAGAGTATATCAGGAGATGAGTGATGTGTCAGTGAGGACAGGGCTGCATGAGACAGAGGCAGTGACATGATGTGAGGAGGGGAATGGAGGCAGCAGGAAGCCACATACTGAGAGTTATATAGTAGGAGGAGCAGAGTCCCCCAGCAGCACAGAGTATATCAGGAGATGAGTGATGTGTCAGTGAGGACAGGGCTGCATGAGACAGAGGCAGTGACATGATGTGAGGAGGAGAATGGAGGCAGCAGGAAGCCACAGACTGAGAGTTATATAGTGGGAGGAGCAGGGTCCCCAGCAGCACAGAGTATATCGGGAGATGAGTGATGTGTCAGTGAGGACAGGGCTGCATGTGACATGATGTGAGGAGGAGAATGGAGGCAGCAGGAAGCCACAGACTGAGAGTTATATAGTGGGAGGAGCAGGGTCCCCAGCAGCACATAGTATATCAGGAGATGAGGGATGTGTCAGTGAGGACAGGGCTGCATGTGACAGGGACAGTGACATGATGTGGGGAGGGGAATGGAGGCAGCAGCAGGAGATGAGTGATGTGTCAGTGAGGACAGGGCTGCATGTGACAGGGACAGTGACATGATGTGAGGGGAATGGAGGCAGTAGGACGCCACAGACTGAGAGTTATATAGTGGAAGGAGCAGGGTCCCCAGCAGCACAGAGTATATCAGGAGATGAGTGATGTCAGTGAGGACAGGGCTGCATGTGACAGGGGCAGTGACATGCTGTGAGGAAGGGAAGGGAGGCAGCAGGAGCCACAGACTGAGAGTTATATAATGGGAGGAGCAGGGTCCCCAGCAGCACAGAGTATATCAAGAGATGAAGGATGTGTCAATGAGGACAGGGCTGCATGTGACAGGGGCAGTGACATGATCTGAGGGGAATGGAGGCAGCAGGAAGTCACAGACTGAGAGTTATATAGTGGGAGGAGGAGGATCAGGGTAGTGATGAGAGACTGTTATCACACTGATGCCGGAAGATTGTGGTATCAATGTACCTTTTTATATGAAATTAAGTTCACACAATAAACTTACTTAGACTTTATACGACCTGTCAGCCACAGCAGGAGAACTTGAACAGGTTACGGTTAATTAAGGCCAGCAATTAGGAAACAATGATTTCAGGAACGGTAAAACTGCATTTAAGGAAAGCTAGTTTTATACTTTGTTGTGTTTGAAAGAAGATATAAACCAACGTGTTATGTGTCATTCTCATATTATCACTGCTATTTGGAATAGAATCTCTTTAGTGGTTTGGTTTTTGTCTTGTCTTGTAGCCGCAAGAAGCCCTGAGGCGAGTAACTGAGTTTAATCTTCTAATCCCTTCTTCAGTTCTAAATTTCTGAAAATGTTTTATTTATTAGATTTCCTTTTCCTCTTTAAGTTTTACTTCTATAGTTTAGTAGCAGGCGCTATGCAGTACAGGCCGGAGCGAACCTAGACGTTCCCAAACCAATAGAAACATTTCTGTGCAAGTACTGTACTCTATAGAAGACTGCTATTCTCATGATAACCATTGCTAGATCTACCTGCGAGGTAGAAACCACTAATACGTATTTATTACCAATTATATAGTGCAGACATATTCCGCAGCGCTTTACAGAGAATATTCGACCATTTAGTGGAGCTCTCAGTCTGTATTCCCTACCACACACACACACACACACACACACACACACACACACACACACACACACACACACACACACACACACACACACTAAGGGGTACATTTTAATAAAGCTTCTAAACCAGAGAATTGGTGATGTTGCCCATAGCAACCAATCATATGCTATTTTTTATTTTCTAAACGCAAAAGAGAAATGATAGATGACATTTGATTGGTTGCTATTGGCAACATTACCAATTTAGAAGCTTTAGTACATTTACCCATAAGGTTCGTTTTTGTTAGGAGCCAAGTAACTGACCAATATATTCTTGGATTGGGGAAGGAAACCTACGCAAGCATGGGTAGAATATACAAACTCCACACAGTTAGGGCAGTGGTGGGAATTGAACCCAAGACCTCAGTGCTGTGGCAGTTTTGCTAACCATTACACCAGCAAAACATATATATATATATATATAATTTATTTTTATTTTTTTATTTCCCAATTTGCTGCCCACCTAACACCTGTAACCAAGACAGCTGCCCCCATTTGTCCGATCATTAGATAATGCCTGTACACAGTGGTGCTAGGGTCACTTGCACCAAAGAGGAAAAAAATGTTATAGTTCTCAACCCTGCATTTTGGCCACAATTGACCCAATTGGGCTTGCCTGAAATAATACACAAACCTTAAAATGCGCTCATCACCTCTACACAGCGGTGGCAGACATTTTTTTCCAGTCTTGGGCCTCTTTCGGAAGAATGCAGAATATCAGCCCACTATCTCCCATCGACTGGTTGTCAGTGATCACACAAGAAATAGGAGTCCCTAACATCAGGTCCTTGTCTGCGTATGACCTTGGATATGACCTAGAACAAAAGACCCTCTATCCTCCAGCCTACTGCAAGTGTTCAGCAGTGTGATAATAGAATTCCTCTATGACAGCAAGGAGCTGCCTCCTTCATCGGCTTGTGCTCTGTGTTACGATGAGGTAACTACAAACATTGTGCTCTAATGACTGTTTGGCACCTTGGTCTGAATCCCTGGCGTACTCCAGTAATTGTCTCTCTGTTTGTTGGTCTATGGTTCCTAATACCGTAACCCCAAGGCTCCCTTTTCATTGTCTCTAGCAAGGCTTGGCACTGCTCACCCCTGGGAGGTAGAGGCTGATGGTAATTGCACATGTAACCTGGGTGTAAAGTAAAGGTTACTGGAGTAATGCCCTTGTCTCCGGAACGGGGAATTCCCAGCTGACGGTGCAGAATAAATGTGAAATGTTTAAATCCTCTCTTGGGTCACGGTGATTTTATTCAGTAACAAGGGCTTATGAGGAGGTCTCTTTAAAAAAAAGTTTTGGGTCATAGAATTTTGTTACTCGTGATCAATAGTTTAGTTATCATTCAGGAGAACATGTACCAAACCTTCTAAGAAGTTGTGAAGTTGCCCATAGCAACCAGTTTCCAGTGCTCAAGCATCAAGTACATTCTATCAAACAGTAGGTAGAACCTCATTGGTTGCTACGGGCAAGTACTCCAACTGTTCTCTTAAGAAGGTTTGATACATCTACCCTAAAATAAATAAGAACTTCTAAATATGAAGGGCCCTTCAAACGCTTTCTTATATTGTCGACACTTACTTTGTCACTCTTGTATGTGTCCCTGTGTTATGTGTGTTCTGTGTTTCCCCGGGATGCGGTCAAGATCCCGCCAGCCGGAATCCCGGCGGTCGGAATACCAACACCAGAATCCCGACCAGCACAATCCCGACATATTCTCCCTCCGTGGGTGTCCACGACACCCATAGAGGGAGAATAAATTAGTGCGCTCACCCCCCTGTCGGGATTGTGCCGGTCGGGATTCCGGTGTCTGTATTCAGACCGCCGGGATCCCGTCCAGCGGGATTTCGTACTGATCCCGTTTCCTCTCTGCCTGGCGCTGTGGAACACTGCGATTGCAGTGCCTTGTAAATGAACAAGCAAAAAATAAAACAAAGACTTGGTAAAGTAATATCTTTTATTTTATGCAAGCCTTGATATGATGATCTCATAATATAAAGTCCTGCACCGCTTTTTCTACATCGGAGCTCCTCAATCTTGCAGTATCTGATTTAAGTCTGTATCAAATGTTCATGTATCACTGTCATCTATGTAAATAGAAGCTTCATACATGTAGATTTGAATTTTTTTTTCTTTTTTCATGGGAGTTTGCTGAGATTGAAAAAGCAGGAACGTATCTGTACATGGCTTACTTTGGCTGAGAATACGCTTTGAAAGCCGTACAGATGACGGAGTAGTGGAAGCCGCCATATCGATCTGAATTTTATCAACCGCTACATCAATAGCACTTTGAGATAATTCAATGTACAGCTATCCAAAATATTGTGGTATCCAAACTTGTGTTTTTGAGGGTTATAACCTTTTTTTTTTTTTTTTTCATACTTGGGGGTCTATTCATGAAACAGTGAAAAGAGTGGAGAAGTGAGCCAGCAGAGAAGTTGCCCATGGCAACCAATCAGCATTGAAGTAACCCTTATAATTTGCATACTATACAATTGTATGGACAGCTGATTGGTTGCCATGGGCAACTTCTCCACAGGCTCACTTCTCCACTCTCTTTTCACTGCTTCATGAATAGACCCCTTACAGTACAACGATAGGCTAACAATGGTTTCCCTTTAATCCTTTGGATAATGGGGTCTATGTACCCTTGGAGAGAGATAAAGTGTAGAGAGACAAAGTACCAACCAATCAGCTCCCAACTGCCATGTTACAGGCTGCGTTTGAAACCTGACACAAACTGATTGGCTGGTACTTTGGGTCAGATGTACTAAGCCTTGGAAAGTGATAAAGTGGAGAGAGATAAACAACCAACCAATCAGTCAGTCAGTCAGCTTCTAACTGTCATTTTTCAAACACAGCCTGTAACATGACAATTGGGAGCTGATTGGCTGGCGCTTTTATATCTCTCCACTTTATCACTCTCTAAGGATTTTGTTTTCCTAAATGATATCTTCTGCTGAAGTCTGTTTGTGCCTCGTGCCTCAGTAACCTTAATAGCTTCCTCACAATATTGGTGTAGACCTCAAAAATTCACTCCTGGGGTGGGGGAGTGGGGGGGATTAATCAA
Organism: Pseudophryne corroboree; assembly: GCF_028390025.1. Classification (NCBI taxonomy): domain Eukaryota; kingdom Metazoa; phylum Chordata; class Amphibia; order Anura; family Myobatrachidae; genus Pseudophryne; species Pseudophryne corroboree. The sequence goes on along the minus strand of NC_086452.1, from coordinate 41,594,562 downwards.
ACCTTCCATACGGAAAAAGTGGAAGTAATGTTGCCTATAGCAACGAATTGGATTCTAGCTCTCATTTTCTAGACTGTACTTGATAAATGCTAGCTAGAATCTTATTGGTTGTTACCCTTTAGAATGTTTAATACATCCCCCCCACCCTCCCTATTGTCCATAGACATCTACAAGGTAACCGAGGGTGAGTCTGTAAAGGAGTCTAATTCTTTCCCCTAAAAGGAAAATAATTTATAGGCCGTGCCTGGGATTTTTCCCTCAGCAAATTATTGAGTTATGTCTCGGTATTGATCTGCAGAGAGGATTTGCATTTGTTTATGCCATAAAAGTGCTTTTAATGGGGACTTTCTGGTAATTGAATCTATACAGTGTTTAACATTAAAACCATCATTTTAATCCTCTTTCAGCCTGGGGAATATTGTATCCATTGAACAGACAGGTTGGTGGCTGAGCTGCATTTGGATAACATTTAATATTGTGACAGTGAAGTGTGGCAGAGGTCTCTCTCCAGCTACCGAGGGGGAGAGAGAAGAGGAAGGAATATTTCATTACTCTCCGCACAGCATCAGACGGAGTCAGAGTAGTTTTGCTAATTAAATTCAATTGCTATCCATTAGACCAATGGAATGAGATGAATGCTTGTTATAGCTGACACAGCACAGGTATGCAATTTGGCTAAATGGCTATTTCAGATCCGCAGTGTACGTTCCCCCACTTGTTCATTTTTACCGAGCTTGAATTTCCTCTCATAAAATGCTGTATAATAAATATTGCCGACTGAAGGGTAAAAAGCGTCTGAGAAGAGTCTATAAAGGCCTGAGAATAATTACAAATCACCGTGAACGTTTACGCGAGAGGATGATTCAACATATATACTGCTTATTGCTTTTATGGAATTGTTACTATGTGACTTTATAGTCAATCAGGAAATGATATTCCCTAAGTATAAATCACAGGGGCGTTTGATGTTACGTGGCGGCCTTATATACTTACAAAGACTTCTCCTTATAGGACAGAGGAAATGAAAAGACATCTTTATAAACCGCAGTAGTGAGAGAGGTTGGGGTTTTCTCCTTGTGATTCCAAAGGCTCCCAATGAATGGGGTGTGGCACGGTGGTTAGCATTGTTTCCTCGCGGCCTTGGGACCATGGGACACGTTCCGTCTAGGGCACTAGCTGTGTGGGGTCTGTGCAAAGATGGCCACAGACCGTTCAGTCCGGTCATTGCGCTTCTCTTACAGGTCAGCGGTCATTGCGCTTCTCTTAAAGGTCAGCGGTCATTGCACTTCTCTTACAGGTCAGCAGTCGACCTCAATTGAGGTCACTGGCTATTAAGATTCTTCCCCCCCTCCTCCTACAAGCCCTTCGATTTAAATTCACGAGGTCGCCCCTAATGCAGCGGTCGGCCAGTTCGTATCGACTTGTCAAACTGGGGGATGAGATCGGGATTGCTTGAATGAATTACTCTACTGTATTGGAAGTGATATTGGACTGATATACTGTGATATATGTTCCCCCGAAATATCCCTGGTATCAATCTAATTGATATAATTATTACACGTGATACAAAATGAAATGGGGAGATCACGGTTATCGCCTTGTGTGGGCATTTATCTTCCGTATACTTGCCTACCCTCCCGGAATGGCCGGGAGGCTCCCGAAAATCGGATAGCACTCCTGGCCCTCCGGAAAGGTAGGCAAGGCTCCCACATACCTGCCCCGCCCCTCGGCCGCCCACGATAGAGTGCAATTCATGGTGAATCGCGTCATCATAGCCCCCTGCTACACAGTGTCTAATTTCTTCACACTGTAGAATAGGGGGTGGGGCCACAATAACACGATCATGCCACCACACCCCCGGACAGGCCTCCTATACGCTGACCACACCCCCTATGCGGCGACCGAGCTGCCCCCTGCCGGAGAAGGGGGCAGCCAAGTCGGTAAGTATGAACTTCCGTACTGTTAAGTCTGAGTCAGGCCTGCAGGATCTCACCCAACTTGGCCGTCTATGGGGTCAATTTACTAAAGTTTCTAAAAATGAAAAGTGGTTGTTACCCATAGCAACCAATCAGATTCTATCATTTTCAAGAATGCAATAGAGAAATTATAGACAGATTCTGAATGGTTGCTACGGGTAACATCACTTTTAATTTTTAGAAGCTTTAGTAAATGTACCCCTAGGGCTGCAGCCAGATAGGACACTAAATTTATCACTTGGCCCTTGAACCATGTGGCAGCTTTACCCCGTTTGTCACCACATTAGGGATCCCAGGGGCACCGACCTAGCAACATCTATAGACGCAGCGAAAACATCAATATTTACCACTAGGGAATACTAACAAATTGGTCAATTAGCTGCGAAACAAAGAAAGCCCCAAGGCCGCGACCTGCACTGTCCTGTGATCCCTGGTGTAACCTTTTGTTTTGCAGTAGACGGCACTTTAATGCGTTAACGCGTCTGACGGTGCAGGTGTTCTACCTGTTATGTGATGCTAATTCCTGTTACACTGTAGGAGACCTTGGAGAATTGTTTGAAAAAACTTTTTCAAACCATTAGTAGAATAATACATATACATTCTATTAAAGGAAATAACGTGAATGATCCAGAGATGTCAGACACTTGTGTTATTCTGCTGAGAAAGAGAGAGAGAACTGTGCGGCCAATTTACCGCTATTTACTACACTTATGGATCTGATTCATATATATCATTTAAAGTTGAGGAAATATAGTTAGAACTATGGCGGTCATTCCGAGTTGTTCGCTCGCTAGCAGTTTTTAGCAGCCATGCAAACGCTATGCCGCCTCCCACTGGGAGTGTATTTTAACTTAGCATTAGTGCGAACGAAAGGATCGCAGAGCGGCTACAAAGTTATTTTGTGTAGCTTCAGACCTACTCAGCGCTTGCGATCACTTCAGACTATTCAGTTCCTGTTTTGACGTCACGAACACGCCCTGCGTTCGGCCAGCCATGCCTGCCTTTTTCCTGGCACGCCTGCGTTTTTCCAAACACTCCCTGAAAACGGTCAGTTGACACCCGGAAACGCCCTCTTCCTGTCAATCACTCTGCGGCCAGCAGTGTGACTGAAATGCTTCGCTAGACCTTGTGTGAAACTACATCAGTCGTTATAATAGTACGACGCGTGTGCGAATTGCGCCACATACGCATGCGCAGAAGTGCCAATTTTTTGCCTGATCGCTGCGCAGCGAACGATAGCAGCTAGCGATCAACTCGGAATGACCCCCTATATTACCTGTGATTTGAAGTAGAATCCTGTAGTTTGTAATAGTAGAGAGATTTCAAATGGGATAGAATGTTCTCCCGAGAGGAAAGCACCCACTTCACGTCCCACTGGACGATGCTGTCCCGTCCTCTTTCACCAAGAAAGTATTTGCACATGTCAGTGATGTCAGAGACTCGGGAGGGAGATTCCAACCATTCTACAATTAGGGCTGAAGATCATCTATTACTTAAAGGGCCAGTACTGTTCTCAGAGATGTACGATCACAATGTGCGGTTACGCACATCACCGAGAATTATGGTACACCAACATAGCATATTTTCCTGCACACCTCTAAGGGATGCAAAAGGAAATTTGCTTTTTTTGGTGGCTGCAAGGAGTTGACATCCCAACGATTTCACCGGCACTTGGTGCCCAAAGCCGCAAACTGAATTGTACCCTAAATGAACTTCAATTTTTACTTCTATTCCAAAATTGGTATTTGGTATTTGTTTCAGTGCATCTGACACCTGCTCACATATATAGTGGCCTTTATGTTGGCTGAACCAATGTTCATGAGAATTCTTTATACAAATTGTGGATTATTTTATACATTGCAATAGGTTTCCAAGGAGGAAATTCAATTAGAAGTGAGGGGGTGTAGCTCCCGGGATGAGTGGCCGGAGCTATTCAATTGCCCAGGCTGCAAACCCACAACTAGTGGATGCTTGCACCCTCCTGAGGTGTGAGCAGAAATTTGTGCTAACTAGTGCCTCAGGGCTAGTCACAGTGTCTCCGTGTGTGGTAAGCTGCGGGAATTTGTCACTGTAAAGTAAATCACCCAAGTGCTGGGTGCGATGAAGTCAATTGAATAGCTCCAGGCACTCATCTCGGGAGCTACATATCCTGCCATTCTGCTCAAATCACATTTAATGACACTGTACGCAAACTGTAAGCCATTATGTTGTACTCAAGAAACAAACGTGGGAGAACCTCTCATCTGTTTTACGTGTTGTCCTTATGCAGCAATATCTGTTTTGCGCTTGTTTCTATCTCTTGCGGTCGGGAGGAGTGTGTTGTGTTTCGTATAGCAGGGGTATTTTACATGCGGCCCTCCAGCTGTTGTGGAAATACACATCCCAGCATGCCCTGCGACAGGTGTGCTATTAGAGCATGCTATAACAGTGCATGCTGGGATGTGTAGTTCCACAGCAGCTGGAGGGGAGCATGTTGAATAGCCCTGAAGTATAGCTTCTCAACACATTCCTCATTTGTCATGAGACCGGCAGCTCACCAATGATGGATAATGGGAATGTCCCATGTACTGTAAGTAAATAAGCATCTAATACTGTATACAGGACTATCTTAAGATCCAGGAATGTGAAATACCCCCTGTGTGTTAGGCTCATATTGTTAAGGTTAACGAGGGAAATATCACAACAGGTTTCTGTAATAGACTTTTGTAATTTTTCAACCTTGCAAACAGTGTGACTGTGCAAATGGCTGCAAAGTCCAGCTAAGATCTTATATTGAATGCAGGGATTGGACGGCTATGCAGCCACCAAAGCAGTCATTTCCAGGGCAGGCAGTAGTGTTCCCCTCCCAACCGGCTGGGGTAACCCACCTTTATGCTCTCTGAGATAAGTGCAATGCAAAATATTCATCTCCTTTTACAGTTCACTGCAAGATCGTAAAGGACCAGCTACACCCCGGCCACAGCATGTTTAACTTGCTTCCATCAGGCAGGCGTTCCAGGACCGTCCCCGCCGGGTCCACCAGTGGCCTCAAAAGTTTTTTTCTCCAAGCGGTCTGCCTGCTGAACTCCTGAACATTGACTGACTAGACGTACATGTGACTCACTTGTGTCCCTACGGTATACCTATCTGTATGACTTTACTTGCCCCCCCAGTGTCGGATGGGACATGAAGGGCCCACCGGGGGAATGCAGTTATAGGGGTGCATACTTAGGGGTGTGGCCAGACTACAAAGGGGGTGTGGCCAGCCTCCACAGAGGCTTGAAATACACAATAGTCTTGTTCAATGTAATGCAACATATCTACCATGTATAATACAAGTGCACAGTCTGGAGCCTGATCCCTTGAGGAAGGAGTGGGCCCTCAGGCAGTGGGGCCACCAGTGGTTTCCCTGGTACCGAAGACAAATTCCTAGTATACGCAAGTATACCTGGCCAATAACGCTGATTCTGATTCTGTTAGAAGGCTCGCGCTAGCTGCGCCACACAGCAGGACGAACAGTCGCCATCCAAGCTCAATTTGTACACTACATATTTCAAGTCTTAGATACAAGCTGATCCACTTCACTCTTTTCACTGCTTGATGCATCAACCCTATTTCCTGTAAAGTGAAAGGAGTTGATTGGTTCTCACTTTGGGGGGGTATTCAGCATCAGACGGAATTGAGATACAATCGCAACTCCCCGTCTGCCCCCCGTAGTGCGCACAAGCAGGCCCCGCTCTGCGTGTACGGAGAGATGCCATCGTATCTCAGTTATGGAAGCGCCTCAGGCTGATCGACAGGCAGTGGCATTCGCTGGGGCAGCCCGGAGCTGCGACACGGCATTGCGAGGTCGGCGTTGGGCAGGTGTGTCATCGAGTTCTGGGCAGCTAGGTGAGGTCACACACTGCCGCTGTGACCTGAAAAAATGAAGGCTCTGCTCCTGCCTTCGCAGCCTGGCTGCAGAGGCAGGGGGTGCATTCACAAGACAGCGATTGATCGCAGTTGAATTATGATCGCATTGCTGCTGGGTATTTGCATGCTCGGCGCGGCATTGCCCTGTGCTGGGCGTCCCCCCCCCCCCCCCCTCCCCCAGTGCGATCGCAGCCAGTTGCAGTTTTGCTAACATAGCGAAACTGCAACTGAAGCTGAATAAGGTCCTTTATCTCTCTCCAAACTTTGATACATCTCCCCCTCTGAGTTATGTATCCACAGTATTGTGTTGTGAAAGGTGTTTGGTTAGAAAGATTGATATAGTATGGGCAAGGCAGTAACGAAGATTTTATGGCGTACTTTAATTTTGTGGGTAATTTTTCAGCCGAATAGAGGAAAGTCTGATTACTGTAAAGGGCTGCACGTTCTTGAACCTCGCCCTCTAGGGTCTGCGTTGCCCCACATACCCGTCAGAGGTTGTGTACTGTAGCATTTATCAAAACTTTCTGGAACTCCCTGTCACCCCATTAGGGTCTGAATTTCCATGCAGCGGTTGATGTGCACTACAGAGCGCTCCCTTCTTGTTGCTCAATAAGCCAGCTGTAAAATGTCAGACTGTTACTTACGACCCCCAAAAAAATACTAAAAAAATAGAAAAGCAAAAATGATGGTATTTGTAAAAATGTTATCACCTCATAAAAAGCAATTGTGGAGACATGAAAGCCATCGTGTGAAAGCTGCGCGCTCGGGGTTGAGTTAGCACAGCTGCCATAAGTACCAGTTGTCCGATTCCCACACTCCTCACCAAAGGAGAGGTACACACAAGCATGATTTTAGTTACAATTACTCTAATTAACATTTGATTTGCATAAATCGTCAAAGTCAAAACAACAAAGAATAGCCTGAGAAGCTTAACCCTGTTTGTTTGAAACAAGACGGGGGTGGGGGTGCCGGGGGGGGGGTTGTTGTGTTTGTGCTGTAAAATCCCAGGACGGCGGCTCCGCACACAGACACTGCGTTCACTTCTGGAATAAAATCCGAATTTAATGTATCCTCATGCATTAGTACCTACCAGACATGCATCCCCTTTCCCCCTTATATACTGTATTATATCTGTGTTTACGGTGGATTGTGACCATAGTGTAGCCAGACAGTCCTTCCCACCTCTCTGTGGGTTACCACCGGGTGCTCTCGATTCCTCCCACGCTCCAAAGACATACTGGTAGGTTAATTGGCTTCTGAATAAATTGGCCATGCTGTGTATGTGAGTGCCTGAGGTAGGGACGTTCGATTGCAAGCTCCGCTGTCATAGGGACTACTGCCCCTGAATAATGTTCTGTGTACGGAACTGCAGAATATGTTAGCGCTATATCAAATAAAAACCTATATTGTGTTGTATAGTATGCATATCTCGGTTTTTAATCTATCGGCATGTGTATAAATAAGGTTCACGTTATTTCCCGGTCACTTCAGCTTTAACTTATTTTCATTTCATACTGATTTATTTGGCCTCTTTATCCTGCAGTGGATTTTGCCAGCGTTTTTAATTGAGTTACGTATAAAGGTAAAATTAAGGTTCCAAAACAGAGATCCACTAAACACGGCAAAATCTTCAGTACCGCGCACCCGAGCCACAAACTAGACCTTTTTTTGTCTCTTGGGGCACGAAAAAGAAGCCCTCAATTGTAATCAAATGAACCTAAAATGTGAATTACCTGTGGGCCCCTTCAGCTCTGCACCCTGGGCAGCTGCCCCTCCCGCACAGCCCTAGTTGCAGCCCTGACAATGACGTAGAACTCAATCTTGTACAGCAGACACGCAGGCAATTCCTAAAACACTGTCCAGCAATAGGCTACCTTGTATCAACAGGAAGAACTAGGCAACATACATAGGTAACAATGATTAAGTAGGTGAGGGTCCAGCACATAGTTGCACAAGTGTTGCGTTACTTATACTGAATCGAGAACACCATCCAGTAAAAAATATATATTTATGGAACTAGGGTCTGACGTCTCTCAGATCCGTAGTGTTAGTGAAAATATGAAGTGAGAGTGCCAACTCTTAATTTTGAGTCTTTGCTCCATGCCGTTCCCACTGAAGTCACTATGGCAACATCTAAAATCACCTTCTGACCATCGTTAAAATACCTAATCAATTGCATTAGAACAGAAATGCTAGGACGCCAATCTGACTAAATGAGACAAAGAGATTCCTGGAGAGAAGATAAGAGTTTGGAGAGAGGCCTTTGAAGAATTTGCACATTTATTAAAATCTTAGTTTGTGGTTAAAAAGAAAAAAATGTTTCTTGATTTTTTTTTTCTTCTATTGGGGCTACCGTATATATTTAGAAAGGAGACGCTCTAAGAACAATGCAATATGGTGAATATTTTGTATCCCTAGTCTCCTTTTAATGTTTCGTTTCGCCTGCTGCATTGAATGTGTTATTGTTTCAGTGCATGCAAGCATACATAATCGGGATAAACAGTAAACGGATTGGACCGTCAACCTCTGGGAAGCAGTCGCTGTTGTCCGGTGTTTGAATTTTAAAGCAGCAATCGTGGCCCATGTTCACTAAGCTGCGGTGCACAGAGCGGAGACGTCCTATTGCTTTGCTGTGAAACTTTTGGCCATTATATCCCACACTTTATGTACGTCCCGATATAGATATATACATGAGAGCGCCCTGATGTAAATACCGTGTATTCAATAACTTTTTTCATTGATTTTTTGTTATAATTATTTCTATATGTGAACTTTACAAACCTTTTTGGCTTAACCGCCCGCGCCGGATCTTACTGTATTCAGATCCTGTGTATTATCTTCTGGATGCGGGTTTATTTAATTCCATTTTTTTTTTTAAATGAAGTTTAAAATGATGTGTTTCGTTCTGTCTCGCTCAAGTCATGGCAGACGTCTCTGCTGAAAAGAAACCTTTATAACTTATCTGGAAACGTTTTTTGTTGTTGTTGTTCCCAGCGAACGTGGCCGTTTTGTAACTCCGAGGGCTGTTGGAGAATAGGGAGTCTTGTATGCAGGTAGACGGGTGCACGTGCGGGGGGGAGGTTGTTTGGGCTGGCCGTCTTAACAAAAGGGCGGCCCTAGACAAAAGACTTTATGAGACGGATCTCAAGCTCGGAAACTAATCTGTTTGCGGTGGGTTGCGGTGGGAACCGTGGGATACCAGAGGAAGATTCTATGCTAGGCCTGGTCACTGAAGGCATCTGCTGCTGATATGTTGTAGCATAGTATATAGCTTGTTCCTCTAACATGCTTACAGTGTGCTTCTTTTCTACCAGCACCGTGCCAGCAGTTGGCATTTCTGCAAATGTGCCAACCTATCTGCAGCAAAATATAGAACCGTGCAACCATGTGACTGCGATATGATGGGTTCTGTGTTATTTCGCTGCGGATAATTTGAAAAGCTGCTTATTATTTTGTCCTAATCACTTCCATAGTGTCGTCAGTACTTACCCTGCCTCCCCGTGTCGATGGTGAATCCAGGAATAGCCAGGGCCTCTCCGGCATACTCCAATTACTCAACGCTGCTATGGAGAAAGACATACAGTGGCCCCAGAAAAAGCAGATTTGTCTGATTCATTAGCAAAACACTTTTCCTTCTTACTATACAAGTTTAGCATCAAATTCTGCAACAACTAACTTAAAGCGGCAATCCGTTACACAGCAAAACCAACCTTGTTTTGCTGTGTAACTGATTGTCTCAGTTCTCACGTATTTTTAAAGTGGCAAAGTCCTGCACTTCCTGGTTCTCGCACTCTATTGTGTTCCGTCCATAGGGGGAAATGTATCAAACCTTGGAGAGGGATAAAGTACAAACCAATCAGCTCCTGTCATTTTATTGAACACCGCCTGTAACATGGCACAAATTGATTGGTTAGCACTTTAACTTTATCTCTCTCCAAGCTTTGATGAATCCCCCCCCCCCCCCATATTCTCCCAAACATAATCGGCACGATTCAATTCAGCGACAGTTGAATAGCGCCGCCGGGAATTAGCTCCCGGCACTATTCAATTCAGCAATTTGGTGAGTCTGAGAATGAGTGTTTTGTCGGGAGAACGGGCATTCTCCGGCTTAAGTGTCCGGCGCGATGCTGTTTTTGCCGCGCAAAGGGTACAAATCAGCATCGTGCCAGCACTTTTGTTGGATTTCTGTTCGCACCCTCCCGGGGGTGCGAGAAGAGTTCCCATCGTTTGCTATTGAACTGTCACTGAATTGAATCGCGCCCTATTTGTTTAAACTTATTGTCGTTTTGGAAAAACCTTATAGGGAGAGAAGGCAGTAGAAACAAAATCTGCGTTAAGTTACTTTTTTTTCGTGGCTGCGATTGTGAAAACACGGAGATCCCGGATCCCTGTGTTTTCACATGAAAATAGGTAATTTTTTACAGCAAAATTAAGGACATTAATTGAATTGCCTGAAAAAATCAACAGCAAAAAATTGCCAAAAAACCCTGTATGTTTTTTGCGTTCAAATTTCTTGCAGCTAATTGAATTCCCCCCTTGGTCTGAAATATAAGTTGGCTTATATTAATTTGCTGTTGATAACAGACAGACAATATATGCTATATATGTGAACACCTATGAATGGAAGATTTGGATAGTTATGAACATGGGGGAAGGTATTTTCCTATACACAGAAGACTTCCTGTTAGTAATCTCGCCAGGAGAGACTGCTGCATAAAGATTGATAACAGAGACTAGAAATGTGATGCAACTGTCACAGTGCCTGAACTTTTATATATATATATATATATATATATATATATATATATATACTAGTACTATTATACTATATTATACTATATACTGTACTATTAAAAGTTAATACAAACTTTTTTTTTATACAACTCCTTTTATATTTTGGGCTTAGTGGTAAGTTTGAATTGTCTTTTTTGGCTTCCCTGCAAAATGTGACCTGTTCCCGAACATGGCTTATGAATCCTTACAGCATCGTCCTCTTATTTTATAATAGCCCTCTCAGAATGGTGCGTAAAGTGATTTTGGCCACTATCCCAGCACATGACGTAGTTCAGCGTTGCCTATGGGGGCTTCCGTGCCATGTAACATTTCATGTTTGTTTTAAAATATGAGACGTTTAATTGCTTTTGTAGATGAAATCCTAAAATGTCAACTTGTAATGCGCTCCCAACAAAATATGCATTGAATCCAAGCTTTTGTTTGCAGCCGGCGGGAGAGGTTCTGCAGTCCCACCGCTCAGAAGGGAGTTGTAAAACCTCTCTTAGGAAACTCTCTGTAAATTCACAGGGCAGGATGGTGGAAAGGCGGCCGAGAGAGGGGAAAAAATATCTTAATTTAGTAGAATGAAAAGGACTGCGATATCAAGCTGTGTGCACTCCGCAAGGGAAACTCAGCTCAGGAATTAGCGTCTCTGGTTTCGTCTTCCTAAATCCGGATCTGGATATGCACAACAATGCCGTCTATACATTTAACCCCTGCGCTACTGCTGATATCTCGCTTGGCCCAACTGAGCTATTTACACAAAGGAGCTGTCGCTTTTTCACAAACCCAGTTATCAGCGCCAACCGCTGTACTATATGCCCTGGACCTGCTGTGCAGCATCCTGACGTGTGGCAATGGTGCCCGAAGAGGCTGATACGGACCTGGTGCCCCTGTGGTACCTGGCTGGATGGGTACCAGGGCTATCTAGTTTTCATTGTCACACTGAGACCTTACTTTCACAGTTCTGCAGACAATTATATTTGCAAGACTGTATATAGGGAGTTATTCAGGTTTGTTAGCAAACCAAAAAAGCACACTAATGAGCAAATCCATGTTGCAACTGCTGGTGGGGCAGATGTAACATGTGCAGAGAGAGTTAGATTTGGGTGGGTTATTTTGTTTCTGTGCAGGGTAAATACTGGCTGCTTTATTTTTACACTGCCATTTAGATTTCAGTTTGAACACACCCCACCCAAATCTAACTCTCTCTGCACATGTTACATCTGCCCCCACCTGCAGTGCAGCATGGCTTTGCCAGTTAGTGTGCTCTGCTAACAAATCTAAATAAGGCCCATTGTCACTTAGAAAGGACCCCTGACGTTCAGCTTTGCAGGGGGTGGGAAGGGTCAAGCTAAATCTGATTCTAATGTTGAACATCCTCTTCTGTTTGCTGACGGGTTGTGCGATAATGTCAGTGTTTATTTATTATGCGTTTAGGAAATAAGTGCAGGTATCCGTGTAAATGGCTGCTTTTTTCATGTAATCACTATTACGGTAATGATTACACACTTCTCCTCTAAACGGTACCATAAACCTACGACCTTGAACCTGATGCGAGGTTACTTGTCAGATGACCGTTTCTGCTTTAGAGAGGCTTTGTGTTAAATGCTGTCACAAATACCCCTTTCACATCGCACAAATAACCCGGTATCGACAGCATTTTGCCGTGTCGACACGGGTCAGTGTGCGATGTGAAAGCACTCTGCCGGAATTAGCGGGTCGCCTGACCCGTTAATTCAACCCGGCATAAAAGAAGGGGATTATACCCGGGTTGAATACCGGGTCAGGTGCAGTGTGAATGGGAACCGCGTCGATGCGACACGGTTCCCATTCACAGCATAGGGAGAGGCGGCGCAGGAGATGAGCTCATCTCCCAGCGCCGCCTCCACCCCCGCCCCTGCTGCTGCTGCGCCCCCCCGCTGCTATGGCAACCGACCCGGTATATTGCTGGGTCGGAAAGCCAGCAGAGGGGAGCAAATGCCGGATCCCACCCGGTAAGTACACGTTTCTTTTACCGGGTGGGATCCGGCATTTGCGATCTGAATGCGGTATTAGTGAACTCATTGTGGGGAGTAGTCAAAGTGGACAGAAGATGGAATTTTAGAACCAGTGGGAGAATCTATGGGCGGCAGTTAAGTTCTGGGTGATGTGTGCGTGTATTGCTCTCCGAAATACTTGGGAAAAGGCAATGATTACATTTTATTTATAAGGTGCCACAAAGTTTGCGTCCAATGGGGTTCATTCCGACCCAATCGTTCGCTGCAGTTTATCGCAGCGCTGCAATCGGGATGGATCTGCACATGCTGGGCGGCCAAAGGCTGTTGTATTGTTGCGATTGCCCCTGCCTGATTGACAGGCAGAGGCGGACGCAGGGCGGGAGGGGGCTGGACGGCGGCATCAATCAGCCGTTTAGTGGGGCGCGGTCCGGCCAACGCAGCCATGGCCGTACCATTGGGGGGACAGGCCGCGGTGGCTGCGTGACGTCACACGCAGCCGATGCGACCCGGGCAGCAAAGAGGTTCTCCCGGCCAGACGCAGGAGCGGCGCTGGCCGGGAGTTACTCCTGCGGGGGAAGGGGGGGGGGGGGCGGCACTGACATTTGGGGCGGACTAGCCATGTGCTGGGCGTCCCCCCACATGTCTGAGTGCCTGATCGTAGCTGTGCTAAATTTAGCACAGCTATGATCAACTCGGAATGACCCCCAATGTCTTAGTATATTTCTTAGCAAGGCGTAGAAGCGCACAGGAAAATGAGGAAAGATCGCTTACTCCGTTGAACAGAGACATCGGGCAATGTACTGTTGCAATTTGGTGAGAATTGAATTGTCCGCTGGGGGTATGCCAGAAGTCTAACCATCAATATCAACAGAAATTACCATCCAAGGTTAGGGTGGAGCAGAATCTGGTTAGGCATGTTGGCTCCCGTAGACTTACAGTGAGAGCTATTCTGAATATAAGTAATCCAACTACTGTGGCAGTTTGTTTCCTTTTCATTTATTTAACCAAGACTGGAATAGACAGCAGCTCATAAAAGCGATTACAGTTTCCAGTGACATATATGATACGTTTCGTGGGTCACACAGCCCACTTCATCAGATAGGAAATGTCTACAGTGCGTGATACCTCCCAGAGCAGTCACAGATGGTTCTCACTGTACTACACCACATTTTGGTGTCTATTCAATTGTTCTCCCTGCGGCCGACACTAGATGGTGCCCAGTGGAGCAATTCAATTGATGCTCTGTTCGGGGGGAGACATATTTCAACTCAGACCCCCATGCTGGCTATCTGAAATGTGCAAAAAGTGACCCGTCTGCCCAGCACTTTGGTCAGGGTTAGCCATTTTACATTGCAAAACCTGGCCTGTCTGGTTGCGATTGGCATCATAAAAAAATATATACATCGCCCCCCCTTCCATTTTCACTCGTTACTTTAGATGGGGATGACCAGGCGCGATAAACAAGTTTATTCACTGCCTGCAGATTCAGAACTATGTAGTGGATTAAGTGTTGTTCTACAGACTATTCAACTTGTTAAAAAGATAGAAACATAGAAACATAGAATTTGACGGCAGATAAGAACCACTTGGCCCATCTAGTCTGCCCCTTTTTTTTATTTTTATTATATCAATCCTTTTTGAACCTTAATTCTTTGTAAGGATATTCATATGCCTATCCCAAGCATGACAGAGAGCCACATCAGAGGCATGGCTGGTGTGGGATAGGGGATTTTCTGACTTCTTTATGTTCACGTGTAAAAGTATCTGACATGGGAAAGAATTTCCTTCCACACTTCCTGCTGTCCCGGCCGACGCTCTCAGGGTGCTTGCAGTAGTCTGCAGCAAATCCTTCCTTCCACGGGGCTGAGTGTGCTCTGTGTTGTACGCAATTTACGTGTTCATCTTCGTACAGAGTACCTGATACGTTACGTAGACACCAAGGACGTTATTCATCCTTCTAGTACAGTGGTTGTCAACTTCAGTCCTCAAGTACCTTCCCCCAACACGTCATGTTTTCTGGATTTCTTTAATTATGTCCATTTTCCCCCCCACAGACAAATCCCGTTGTCCTGTTGGCGGTATGTGAAATTGAGAGCCACTTTTCTACAAAACCGCCATACTGTAACAAGTAACATTGTACAATAGTGGAAAGCATGGACCATTGACCCTGTCACAGGAAACATTGTACAGTAGTGGAAAGCATGGACCATTGACCTTTAAAATGCTGCAAGGGTTAAATGAGCCAATCCGTGTCCTTGCAGAGCTCCCTGGGCCCGGGGATGATATAAAGCAAGCTATTTTTTTGGAGACCTGGGAAAGCTCCTCTTACTGTTCCTAGAGTAACTGTATCTCTTACTTGGCTTCGTTCCAAGCAGATGTGGAGGCTTGGAATGCTCCCAGCTAGCTTGTACCGCTGATATCTCCCTCTCTCTGAAGGAACCTTTCTCCACTCCGTGCTGTGTGACTAGCGCATTGTCAGTGATAAACTGATATCGCCGCAGATTATCCCGTCATATATTCATTGTACTAAAAGAGGCGCCTCGCAGGGAAGTAAGGGTCAAGTGCTCGCATGTAACACGCCTGTGTTGAGGGGTTCCTTCTTACTTGAAAGCAGCACAAGTTTCACCGGTCTGAGAATAAGAAGCTGCATGTTGCTAACTAGCCACGTTCTACATTAAATGTTCTTGTTAAACATGCATGCTGCCGTGGAACGCTTGCACAATGAGTGACGCTGCGAGAGGGTGTACAGCAACAGGCAAGCAAAGCTTGAACCAAATGTACCCCCCCCCCCCCCCTTCCTAATCACTTTGCAATCATTGGAAACATGAATAGCCGAACGCAAGGCCAATCCTCTGTTGAGAGAGCCAACTACGAGCCCTGCGGATTCATGTTTGGGGTGGAAACAGAGCACCTGCGATTTGGATTTTCATGCAGTAGATTTCTGAGTCTTGGGGTGATTTCTGTAAAATCTCTTTTGGATGATTGTCTTGTCTTGTAGTTGACATACAGGATGTATTTGAGATTATATCTGTTTCTGTGGTATAGCTCAAAGCTTACCCTCCTTAATTGTGTAAGCTATTGGATCCTGTGTTCTGTATAAACATGGCTATCGGGCGTATCCAGACAGTGACGCTGGGTACATATTAGACGATGTTTTAAACGATTTGCCAGTTTCTGACTGATCGGAACGACAGATTGTTAAAAACCATCCAGTGTGTACCCACTGTGCCGCTGATGATGCGTGCTCCTGCGGGTCGTCAGTGACATCGCCCGTCAGACATCGCCGGCGAGCTCCCACTCCCCTCTCCCCGCCATCACTGCCAGCATCGCCAAGTGTGTATGCACTTGCTAATGCCGACACTGCCAATGTCATGCTGGGTACACATAAGGGGTCATTCTGACCCGTTCGCTTGCTGCTTTTTGTCGCAGCCGGGCGAACGGGTCCCTACTTCGCATGCGCCGGCGCGTGCCAGACGGCCGAAGGCCGTAGCAGGGCTGCGATCGCCTCTGCCTGATTGACAGGCAGAGGCGATCGCTGGGCGGGAGGGGGCAGAACGGCAACGTTTGGACGCCGTTTCGTGGGAGCGGTCCGGCCAACGCAGGTGTGGCCGGACCGAATGGGGGGCGGACTGCAGCGGCTGCGTGACGTCACACGCAGCCGCTGCGGGCCGGGGAGCGACTAGTAGCTCCCGGCCAGCACGCTAAAGCTGCGCTGGTCGGGAGCTACTCTTGAAGTGCAAAGGCATCGCCGCTGTGCGATGCCTTTGCACTTCTGCGGGGGGGGACGGCACTGACATGCGGGGTGGGCTAGCCCTGTGCTGGGCGTCCCCCAGCATGTCAGTGTGAATGATTGTAGCTGTGCTGAATTTAGCACAGCTACGATCAACTCTGAATGACCCCCATAGTCTAATGTGTACCCAGCATAAGTTTGTGACTACAGATTGTGAGCTGATACCTGTCATACTGGAGACTCAGGTGCTGAGGACTCGCTACTCCTCACACTTGTCTGCCTTCCAACCTGTAACCTGGTGCCTGTCATACTGAAGTCAGAGCTGAATGCTCCCTACTCCTCACACAATAAGTGCCACTATAGTATCTGCCCCTAAGGGCCGTGTGTAATAGCCTGGGAGACACAGGCACGGGTTACTTTTCCGGCGAGGTTGCCTGTATTTTTAAAGTGCAATCATTAAAAAGGCTGCACCAACTTGGTTCTTCCTTTTAAATTATTGCTGTTTTAAAAAATACGGCCAAACTTGCCCTATATAGGGAGGGGACGAGTCCTAGCTGACATTGCAGTGTAAAATAAAAGCTGTACAGTATTTGTGGGCCTTATGCAAAAGCTGGCAGTATTTACTCTGCATGCAAAAAACAACAACAAATAAATGTATTTGCCCCCCAGGGGCGTAGCCAGAACTTTGTGGGACCCATAGCAAGATTTTGAAGGGGCCCCTGTCTACTAGAGAGACACTTCTCTGCAGCAGTTGATAATTTAATGCCCCATAGTAATGCCTTAGTTCATATTCTGAACCATAGTAGTGCCTTAGTTAATATTATGCCCCATAGTAGTGCCCTAGTTTATTTTATGCCCCATAGTAGTGCCCTAGTTTATTTTATGAGCCATAGTAGTGCTCTAATTCACATGATGTCACATTGTAGTGCTGCTAATACACATTATGCCACACAGTACTCGTCCTGATTCACATTATGACATACAGTGTCCCCAGTTCATATTATGCCACATTACAGTGCCCAGTTCATATTATGCCACAATATAGTGCCCTCCAGCTTATTTTAAACCTCATTACAAAGTGAAAGTTCAGGGGCCAAAATTAGATATTGGTAGGCACCAAGACCATTTGTAAGTGCCACTATGTACCTCCAATTGTGGAAAATGTATATGTCACATGTAACTTTGACAGGGAAGGTGGCCCCTCTCAGCTCTGGGCCCCATAGCAGCTGCACTGCCCGCACCTATAGTAGCTACGCCCTTGCATTGCAATATGGTTTGTCCAGGTGTGCAGTCCCTACATTCAGTCCCTACTTGTGTACAAAATTCTCCCGCTTTGTTTTGTATGTTTTGCAGAAGAAATCCTTTTCCGGAATAACAATAGAGGTGATAAACTTCGTCATTAACCTTTCTCCCCTTACGTTTACATAACTGCCCGCCTGTTCCGTCACCATTTGTATGTCACCAAACGCAAGCTGCAGTTTCAGTGCATCCTTCCCCTTGGCGTTTCCTCTCCGTACGCTGGAAGCGGTACTGGCATGTTCTATGTTTATTTACCACCAAGCTGTAAGGCCTGCATTTTAATAACTCTCCTCGTAGAGTGCAAAGGTCATAGTGTCTTAGACAATAGAAGCCCTTTGTTTTTTTCCATTCTCTTTTGGCATGAGCAGCGAAACCACTGCCGTTAATTTCCTGTAGCTCTTTCATTCTGCCGCGTACAGAGACCCAGGGAACATTTGCAAAAGGGGTGGTTGTTTTTTTTTTCCAACCACTATTGCTTAAAAAAAAAAAGAAAAAAACTTCTGTCCCAGGCAGGATATCCCTGTATAAGTTTCAGGTTCCTGTCGTTTTGTTTTCTGATTGTTTTTTTTTTTTTTTTTGTACATAAAATTGTCCTTAAAGCATAGTTCAAATGTTCAGGCTTTGGTTTTGTGTGTGCGGCCCTTCTCTGCATTCTGCATGTAACCGCATTTTATTATGTGGTTTAATTGGCCAAACCTAACTTCAAGATGAATTTGACGATTATGGTGGAGGAGGGAAAAAAAAGCATCTGAAAAAAAAAAAGGCTTTACATAGTTGATGGTATTAACAGGGTGGGGAGGAGGAGGGAGCGGGGTCGGGTGGGTGTGGGGGGTTGTTAACTCCATTGATGCTGGTTAGCAGGTGAATTAGGAACCGTTAATATGTGAAAATGACAGGGATTAATGGAGACTGTTTATCGGATTAAGCTTCCAGTTTTGGCTGGAGAACATTCAGCAGTAAACAGGGGCCACAGAAAGTCATTTTTGGTTGGCGGAACGGGGCCTTGCATCCAATTAACCGTCGAGTCTGATTTGCACCACCAATTTCTTAATTTGATCTCTTAGTATAATTTGACGGCACAGTGGTGTAGTGGTTAGCATTACCGCCTCACTGTCCTGAGGTCATGAGTTCAATTCCTGACCAATGTACCATCTGTGTGGAGTTTGTATGTTCTACATATATTTGCTTTTGTTTGTTAATTGAATCACTGTGTGTCTGGGTACGGGTCGTTGGGTCGACTGAACTTAGGTCGACAGTCATTAGGTCTACCACTGATGGTCAACATGGGCATTAGGTCGACATATACTAGGTCGACAGGTCAAAACGTCGACATTAGTGTTTGGACTGTTTCTGGTGTCGTTTTCTTTGTAAAGGAACATGGAACCCCACAGGTTACCATTTCAATCGTAGTCCACGTGGATCGTCAAGCATGGCGACCTTCAGTGGTCAACCTAATGACTGTCGACCTAAGCTGTGTCGACCGTATCCCGTGTGTCTATGTGGTAGGCAATAGATCATCATCTCTACAGGTGTCACAGAGGAATAGGAATGTATCCAGCCATCAGCCGGTCAACAAAGGCATGTAGTAGTGCTCGGTCATTATTGTGCTTCCTGCAGGACCTGACGAGAGCGATGTTCTAGATCAGCCTTCAGTTTGCCCTACGCTCTGGGTACATGGGTAGGATTGCCATAATATTCCTTTAATCCAAGACACCCATGATTTATACAGGTTCTGTGGCTGCTTTTAAGCAGCCACAGAACCTGTCTTAAAGGTGTCACTGATTAAAGGGATATTATGGCAAGCCTGTACATGACTTTTTTTGTCTGGAGGGTTTGTCCATCCAGGGTTCAGGGGACGTCTGAAAGTGGAACCGAGATATTTTTGTGTTGCTGAGCTCTATGGTAGCAGCGGGAAAGGGTAATCCTCCATCGGACAGCCAGTTATCAAAGTCTTTTGTGTTCCGAGACCATCTTGGCTCAGCACAAGTTTTGTGTTCTGCACCACTAAATATCTTCTGAAAACTTTCAAAGTGAAAGGAATGCAGCCGTTGCAGAGTGCGGTGGGCGCCTGAGCTGTACAGAGTATATTAGCTACAACACGTATACAGCCCGATTCTGAGTTGGACGGAAAAAAAAAAGCAGTAACTGTGCACCTAGGCAGATGTAAAATGCAGCAAGTAGCGGATCTTGCCACGGGCAAGCAGGACTTTTGCCTGGGGCGCCGCCTTCCGGAGGGCGCCGCACCATGGCAAGTTCCACTACTGCTGTGCCCCCCGCTGTGTCCCGCTGCCCGCTGTGTCCCCCTTCGTGGAGGGGACCTTTATTGTGCGGTGCGCGATGACGTCATCGCGCACCACACAGCAAAGGTCCTCTCCACGAAGGGAACTAGACACTACGCGTCTGGTTTCCCTTCGTGGAGAGGACCTTTGCTTTGCGGTGCGCAATGACGTCATCGCGCACCGCACAGCATTTCAGCGGCGCTACTACTGTACAGGGGGCGTAACTGACCATGCCCCCTGTATGAAGCCACGCCCCTATTTCCCGCCCGGGGCGCAAGTAGGCCTAGAACCGGCCCTGAATGCAGCCATTATTTATCCTGTATGGAAAAATACATTTGCACCTCTGGCATTGCAACATGGTATGTTCCAGGTGCACAGTTAAGCTGGGTACACACTTGAACAATATATAGTTTGATTGAGAGACGAGTGGTATATTAGGTGTAGACCACACTTAGGTCGACAGTAATTAGGTCGACCGCTATTGTTCGACAGTGACTAGGTTGACACCTGAAATAGGTCGACACAGTCATTAGGTCAACATGAAGAAGGTCGACATGAGTAGTTTTGTTTGTTTGTTTTTGTCGTTTTCTTCGTAAAGTGACCGGGAACCCCAATTAGTGCACTGTGTCCCCTCGCCGTGCTTTAGGCGAGGTGCCTCATTCCCGCTACCGCTGCGCTCGGCACAGGTTACTATTCCCAACCATAGTCCACGTGGATCGTAAAGTATGAAAAAGTTAAAAACATGAAAAAAAAGTGAAAAACTCATGTCGACCTAGTGACCATGTCGATCTATAGACCATGTCAACTTAATGCATTAAACTTTTTTTTTCTTCATTATTTATGTTTTAATGAAGACAAAGGGGTAAATTTACTAAGATGGGAGTTCTATTTAAGGTGGGATGTTGCCCGTAGCAACCAATCAGATTCTACTTCTCATTTATCTAGCACCTTCTAGAAGATAATACCTGGAATTTGATTGGTTGCGGTGGGCAACATCCCATCTTAAATAGAACTCCCATCTTAGTAAATTTACCCCAAAATGTGAATCCTGTTATAGTAATACTGTGAAACATTGCTATGTATTAGAAACCTTGATCAACCATGGTGGCTTTCTAACATTAACAATCCAAAATTCTTAGGGTTTGCTATGAGTTGTTTCACACCCTTCAATAAAGCCATTTTTTTACTGCTTATTATTCCTATTACATCTGAATATATGTAGATAGACTAAACATATTTAAACAAACAAAGTAAACATGAAGGAGATTAAACCATGGGGGTTTCCTCTGTGTATTGCCACTTTAATGTGTTGGAGTTGTATACTTTTTAAGATTGAGACTGTTAGTTGTGATTTTCTCCTGTCCTATAGGATTATTAGGGTAGGAGTTTGTGGGGTCTTAGCTGATGCTAGGCAGATTTAGTACCTCTCTCATTTGGTTCACCCTCTCTATATCTCTGTTGTGTGTGCATATTTACTGTTATGGTTCAGCTCACTGAAATGAAGACCACAAGCAAAAAGAATATGGAATAATACCAGGGGAACTCCCTTTTATAAAAGGCTTTTTTAAGAAGTCACTGCATAATTCAAAACAACAACAACAAAAAAAGAACATTGTTTAAACCAGCCGATCCTGCAAAAAAATTTACTAATTGTCTTTGACTTGAACATTAGTGGCAACCTTGCCTAAGTTACACTTGAAGAAATTACAAATATGTGAAGAAGCTGAGTGACTTTATTAAGCATGCTGAACCTATTGCCACAGTGAAAAAGATAAATGCTGATACACACTAAGCACTAAGAATACTCATAGTCAAAATAATTTGGATAAGCTCTTACAATTAACAAAGAGTATAAGTGAAGTTCTTAGCACAAATTTGGCCAAAATATGGGCCCATCCACCACACCCAGATGAACTTCCCTAATACTAACACATTATAAACATTTATCCAGGTCTTACCTTTAAATAGAGCTCATTCTAATATTTTGTCGGCAGTGTAGAGACTTGTGCTAATTAAAAACACCTGATGGTGTACTAAGAATACTGATAGTCAAAATAATTTTGCTAAACTCTTACAATTAACATGGAGTATAAGTGAGGTTCTTAGCACAAATTTGGCCAAAAATGTGAGCCCATCTATCATGCCAAGGTGAATTTCATTCGATGGGTCCCTAACCTCCCTAGTACTAACACCCATTATATACATTTATCCAGGTCTTACCTTTAAATAGAGCCCATTCTATTATGCAGTCGGCAGTGTAGGGACCTGTGCTAATTAAAAACACCTGATGGTGTACTAAGAATACTAATAGTCAAAATAATTTTGCTAAATTCTCACAATTAACATGGAGTATAAGTGAGGTTCTTAGCACAAATGTGGCCAAAAATGTGAGCCCATCTACCACGCCAAGGTGAATTTCATTAGATGGGTCCCTAACCTCCCTAATACTAACACCCATTGCCACAGTGCGCAGAAAGCAGTCATTTGTCCTCACAGATTGTCGGATCACTACCACCGCAAGATATAGTGGCTCCCAGTTTTGTTACCACCTGTCCAGCCAGAGCTTAATCACTATAAAGGATAATAATAATAATAATAATACCTGTGGAGAATAGGCAGGAGGCCTGTTAAGAGACACTGTGATTTTCTGACGGCAGTATACACAGCGACAAGACTACTAAATGTGATATGCGCAATTGAATTGACTATCTGGTTGCAGATTACCTATATGAGTGTTGTTTGTATACTCAGCACATTGAGAAGTTATTGCACCATGAGGCGCTTGTTACATCTCTATTGTTTCCAGATCACTTTGCTACTAACCCAACAACGTATTGAGGAACTGAGCAGCCATCCACAGGGACATCTGTGGAGAAGAGCAATATAGAGTCACAGGCATACCCCCGTTTTTGTTTCTATTTGAACTATATTGCTTTGGAAGAATGAGAAGCAGTGCACTGACTTACCATTACTAGTAAAGTATTGGCTGCCTAAATTAACTTCAATCGGTTCAGCCATACAGGGGTGGTTCACTTGCTTTGGGCGTATGTATTTTTCCCATCTATTTTTCAAAAGGGCAACACAACCAGTCTAAGTTGAATTAAAACTGAAACAATGGGCGGAATTCAATTGTTTGTTCGCCAGCAGCCAGTAGATGGCGCCCCACGTAGCTATTCAATTGTTGCTAAGTTCGGGTGTGATCAGCGGTCGGTGTTGGAATTTAAGCTTGCACCCCCAGGGGTGGCGAGCTGATATGTGCGAAAAGTGATCTTTGGGCACCCAAACGGGACTTTTCGCTTCTCATCCATTACTTTGGTCGGGTTTAGCTGCTTTATGTGGCTAAACCCGACCTCTCAGAGCGCGATGTGTGCGATAAAAAAAAACACAATTGGATATCGCTCGCCCCCCCCCCCCCCAATCTCCTGTCACTTCAGACGAGCGATCAGGTGTAATAAACAATTGAATTCCGCCCAATACGTCTTGTTATGAAGGAATGTGTGGTAACTTCTCTTCTCAGGTTGCCACGTTCCTTTTAAAAGTTTGCACCACTATCCAAATATTCAGAAGCATGATTGTGCCATTTCTTACCATGGGATTCTAATAGAGCGCCTGAAGAAGTTCTGTGGACTGGACTCCACAGTTCATATACTGTGCAAGCCGTTTCTCACTGTCACATGACGGAGAGTCTACAGGAGTGTCCTCATTGTCACCAGTGCCATGCAGTGTTCCACGGGGCTCTGTACTATCTTGCATGCTGTTTGCAGTATACATGCTGTCACTGAGTGACATACTCCAATGTCATGGCCTGGTCTACTATTGCTATATAAACAATGCTGAATTGTATCTGAGCCAGATAGAAGAGCCCAATATCGTTCTTCCTATATGGGTGTCTAGCTGAGCTCCGGGAGTGGATGCCACTGGATCATGATAACACAGAGATTCCTACGATTGGAGCTCACCACCAAAGGACAACATTGCAGTTCAGCCAACCAAATTGGCCTTAATCTTGGCAGTTTGGCGTTGTCAAATTCTGATCCAGTGCAGAATCTTGGTGTCCTGAATTGTGCCGTCATACTTGTGCATCAGGTGACCCCATGAGCAAATCTTCATTCTTTCATCTGGAGAACATAGCTAGAATCAAGCCTTTGAAGGCCCAGAAGACCGACCTACACTTATACATGCAGATGTGTCCTTGCAATTGAACAACTGCCGTGCCCTGTACCTGAGTCTCAGAGATAATACTGTACTGCTTGCAGCTGCAGCCAGGCTGATAACGAACCAGCCACGTCACTACCACTAATTACCCATTCTCTGCTCCCTTCACTGACTGCCTGTAAAATGGCAAGAAACCCCAAAATGTAATTTGGGTCCCTAGAATTTAGATTTGCTGGTGTTAGTCTCTGGAACTCATTGCATCATTGAACTCTTGTACAGTCTCAGAGGCCCCACACTTTACTCATACATTTTATTAATGCCCTTATAGGCAAGTCTACCGACATTTGTTTACAGCACGTCAAGGTCCACCCTCCTACAACTTTACTACTTTGTTCCACTCCTATAAGCTTTTACAAACCCCCCCCCCCCACACACACACACACACCCCGCCCCCGGTGGTCACAATCTAGTGCAGTGTTGACAGATATGATGACATTGTTGAAAAGACAACAGCTCACATGTTGACATCTGCATAAATGTCAACAAGTGAAATGCTGACATTATGTAAAATGCCGACTCTGGGATGGCATAGGGACATACTTACTGGCGCTACAGCAGTTTATAACAATAATAAATCTGCTCTGTTTTATTATCTTTCTAATGTACGTCTGAGCGTCAGCTCTTATACCTGTCGCTTTTTGTCCCTTCCCCGGGGACCTGTCTAAACCATATATATGTGTGTGTGTATGTGTATATATATATATATATATATATATATATATATATATATATATATATATATATATATATATATATATATATATATATATATATATATATATATATACTTTGCAGAGGTGCGGCACTCATACCAAATAACAAGACATCAGAGGCGTAAAAGCTTATGCATCAACGTTTCAATATTTACATATTGTCTTCAGGATCCTGTATCCAATATGTAAATATTGAAACGTTGATGCATAAGCTTTTACGCCTCTGATGTCTTGTTATTTGGTATGAGTGCCGCACCTCTGCAAAGTATATCGTTTCCCTGTGAGGGCACCGCCGCAGCTGCTGATTCAAGCATGGAGTGCCGGACCTGCGTTTCCTATATATATATATATATATATATATATATATATATATATATATATATATATATATAGCCATCCAAAATGACTCAAGGGGCTGTGTCCCCGAAACATTGATGCACGAATAAATCGCACATAAAGAACTCTCCGAGTTCCGCCTTATTGTACGTGTTATATATATATATATATATATATATATATATATATATATATATATATATATATATATATACTAGGTGATTCATCGTGCCTATAGTCCCTGGAACATTCAGTTTGTGCGATTGATCGTTGACTGTTGTACAGGGCTCTTGTAGAGACACAGTGGGCCGCAATTACACATCTATAGGACAGAGAGTTAAACCATCCTCTTCGCGTTCCATCTTTCTAGCAGATCATTGACTTATAGACAACAAATAAATTCACTAAAAGTGATCATGTCCCTGTAAGCAAATTGCCGCAGCAATATGTAGTAGACAGAACCACTGTGAGAAATGCTATTTTTTATTTGTTTTACTCCTTTAAAAAGCTAATTAAGCTATAACTTATTTTCAGGTGAGCGGGAACCCTTGTGCTGGGGAGAGGTTAACGTGCTCTCTCCTCTTCTTTTATAGTCTTGCACTATTTTTTATTTACAGTCGTCTTGTGACCTTATTAATGGAGCCTCAGAATTTGATGGGAGGCTGCTAGGCCCATCTATCAAATGTATTGTGTGAAGCCCCATTATTATTGGGACCTTCTAGGCCGAAGGATTTTTTTTCTTTCTTTTTTTCCCTGCTCCAGAAAGTGCTGACAGGCACATTTAAAGATATACGGACGGTACCTTAGACAGCCCAGCGAGGCAGAAATAAGGGAGGGCCAGCCTGACTGTCAGTGAGGAGAGGTGAGCAAAGCTATAGGGGGAAAGAGAAGAGGTAGATTTAGGCAGCATGGGCAATTAGGACCTAAAACTGAACATTTAATATAAAAATAAAATTAGCAATGGCTTTTAGGGTTAAGATAGTGGGGCAGATGTATTAACCTGGAGAAGGCATAAGGAAGTGATGAGCCAGTGATAAGTGCAAGGTGATAAATGCACCAGCCAATCAGCTCCTAGCTGTTAATTTACATATTGGAGCTGATTGGCTGGTGCATTTTATCACCTTGCACTTATCACTGGTTTATCACTTCCTTATGCCTTCTCCAGGTTAATAAATCTGCCCCATTATGTGAACTGGACTTACCAACCAACAAGTGACTTATACCCCTTTTCCACTGACTTGAAAATCCAAGGCTATTGCACGTGAACACGCAACAACCCAGGATTTTTGTCACTGGCTCAGCTCCACCCGGATCCGGTCACCCGGGAATCCTTCCTGGTTACTTAAGAGGGTTTTACATGGGAAGAACCTGGGTGAGCTGCAGTGGAAATGGGTAACCCGTGGCCATCTGACCTGGGACCTGTTCACAGCATGGGTAGAGCAGTGTGAATGGCGCCAGTCGGGGAAAAACCCGGATCAGCGCCAGGATGGAAAGAGGTCTGACCTGTTCTGGTACAGTGTTCCAAATCCTAGGTCAGACCCGGGACTTTGGTGGAAAAGGGGTATTAGTTTAAAAACAAGAGGGCTAGCCAAAACCAAAGGTGCCCACTCACACCTCTGTCCAAATCCCACCATGTGTGGGCACAAGATGTATGCTAATCCCATGCTATGCAGCCAGAATGTCAACCGTACATTTTAGTGCTACATTTAGGGTTAGGCTAAAATTGTGAAAAAATTATATGTCGACATTCTGTTAAACATTCAGAACTTGTCAACGTTCTGGTGCCGAGATTCTAAATGTGGACATACTGTAACAAACAACACCCTAATCCTATCGGGTGGAACAGAGGGTAAATCTGGTTGGACCACTATGCAGTCATCAGCAGACTGTGCATCAGAACCGGCCTACCAGGCGGCCAACAGCTGGGGCTTGTATACAAGCGTATGGACAAATATTACAGAGATCCAGTCACTCGGTCTCTTATAAATCAAGAAAGAAAATAACAAACTGAATTACATGAAATCACAGAGATTGAAAAACGAGGTGTCGGCAATGAGAGTTTTGGCAGCAGGGCTCCCTGGCGCTCAGGATTTATCCAATCCCTGTACTGTCTATGGAGTCATCCCTTGTGCTTGACTTTGAAAACGGTATTTATAGGGCTCCTCACCTTCAGGTGACTTCGATTTATTGGCTTGTATTCGCTCTCCTGCAACGTGTTCAATAAAGTTCTTTTTTATTTCTTAAAATCTTCTCTTTGCGTTTTTTAGTCATGTGTTTCCACGGTGCTGCCTATTTTGGTTACCCTGGGATATGACACAAAACTGCCCTTCAGAACACGGGTGGGCAGCATCTGGTGGCTGGCAGGCCTCACCTGCAGCTCTCAGCCGGCTGTTCCTGATCTGACTTTGTCAGGCAGCCATCTTCCGCCTCAAATGGCCTCCTCTACAGAGTGCCATGAGGCCATGTGCAGCACAGCCAATATTCCCACCGTGTGGGGGACATGTGAAGAGCGTAGGTGAATGGAGTGTGGCTGTGGAGTGGTTTGGGTGGCATCTGTGGAGATTTTAGTGGTATGTGTAAGTGGCAGGTGAGGAGGTCTAAGTGAGTGCTTGCACGGACATTTTGAGGCAAGCGGTGGCCTGAGGGCATGCAGGGACATTGTGGAGCAAGTGGGGGATTTTTAGGAGGCGCGATTGGGGGTTGCTGAGGTGGTTTGGGGGATTTTCTTAACATTCCTAAAATGAAGATTAATTTGTGGCCCATTTTGCAGGTTGTAGGCTCATCGTTGTTTATAAACTGTTGTGTCTAATGCAGTGCAGTGTCCGAGAGTAAGATGTAGTACATGATGACTGAAGAGCCTCCATGTTCCGTTCATGGAGCAGAGCTGCGCTACCCCAGAGGGGAAGGGAGGGTTTTGGTGTGCAAGGAGAAAGGGAGGAGCACGGTGCAGGGTAATCCCAAATCTCATTACCATGTGCGCTCTCTTCCGTCTGCCCCAGCTCCTTCTCTGGCCGTAGAATAGAGCAGAAAAACACCTTTATTCCCTCCAAATTTGCCTTGATACTACACATAGGCCCCAGCGTGTGTAGTCAATGTTGTTGCAATTACTTTATTTCAACCCGTTTAGGAGATAAAGCAAAAGATCTCTGCATTTTTTAATTTGACCTATTATCTCCCTTTTACTTGCATAAAGTGAGAACGTCTGAGGTGAGCTGTACCAGGCAGTGAGGCTATTTATCAATAAGTCAACGGAGCGTGCTGCACAGGTGCAGGGAGAGGGAGCTGCAGGCCCCTGCTGACCTCTACTCATATCTGCCCTGCCCCTAGAGGTGGGAGTGTGAAGGGCAGGGAGAGGTCTAAATATTTGTGTGTGGGTGTATATATATATATATATATATATATATATATATATATATATATATATATATACATATATATATATATATATATATATATATATATTTTTTTTTTTATTTTTTTTTACACAATAACACCCACAAAGTAATATAATATAGATAGATATGTGCATGAAAGATAGCAGCTGTCAGCTTCAGGGTCAATCCAGAATCATCCAATCAGAAGCAGCTAACTAGTGCTGGCGGCCATCAATATCCATGTGCATTACACCTGCCTGACCGGCGTGATTGTAACTCCCTGTAGATCTGCCTCCACTACACTGGCTTATACTGTGCTCAGATAGCGTTTGGCCTTACTTTCCCTCCCAAACCTATCTGTCCAAGCATGAAGAGGCAGAAGCGCCCAATTTGCATATGGACGTGGGCGTACACTTATTCTTGTGGGCATGCGCCGAACAAAGGTGACTATTTTACACTAAGCAAACGAGCCTGGAATTGAGCTTCGCACGAGCTCCTCTGTTTATCTCATTTGCAATTAACAGATTTAACAGACTCAGCAGTCTATTTACTAAGCCTTGGATGGTGATAGCGTGGGCGGAGATAAAGTACCAATCAGTCAGCGCCTAACTGCCATGTTACAGGCTGTGTTTTTGAAAAATGTAAGGAGCTGGTTGGCTGGTACTTTATCTCTCTCCACTTCATTCAGCAGATGTTTTCATTGGTATCCGGTCTCTAGGTCGAGCACACTTAGGTCGACGATGTCTAGGTTGACCACTATTGGTCGACAGTAACTAGGTCATCAGGGTCTCTAGGTCGACATGTTTTAGGCCGACAGGTCAAAAGGTTGACATGAGTTTTTCACGATTTTTTTTCTATTTTCTGAACTTTTTCCTACTTAACGATCCACGTGGACTACGATTGGGAATAGTAACCTGTGCTGAGTGCAGCGGTAGCAGAGCGAGGCACCTTGCCGGGGACACGGTGCACTAATTGGGGTTCCCGGTCACTGTACAGAGAAAACGACACAAAACCCCCCAACTTAAGTTGACCTGTCGACCTAGAAACCCTGTCGACCAATAGTGGTCGACCTAAGTGTGATCAACCTTCCATACCACACCCGTTTTTCATTACCTGGAGAATAATACCATAAACCAGGCCTGGCCAACCTGTGGCTCTCCAGTTGTTGTGAAACTACAAGTCCCAGCATGCTACACCAGCAAATCGGTGGGAGGGTTTGTTGGGCCTTGTAGTTTGAGAGCAGCTGGAGAGCCACAGGTTGGCCAGGCCTGCCATATACCAAGAGTCTTCTCCTATTTGAAGTAGGGGCAGCCATTTTGTGAGATGGATCAATATCAGCCAATGGATTCAGTCAGAGCTGGTGGCGTCACAGCGCCAAGGGGGCCACAAAATGTCTTTCTCTACTGTAAACAATGTGCCAATCCCACCAGCCAGCTGATTTTTACCACAGTTCCATCTACATCTGTGCTATACGTTGCAGACAGGAGATAAACGGAGTCGTTGCATTTCACAACCATCTATTATTACCTATTTGCTTTTCACAATATTCCTTCATTCAAAGCAAAGTAGGTCAAGTATTCATAGCTATTGCAAAATATAAGGAAGGGGGGAACAATTACGATTATCTCTGCAAGATTCCGCACGTTGTTTGTCTATTTTAATACTGTTACTTGGAAACTGTTAGCAGTTTTATTGGACAAATAATAGACGCATATAAAAGTTCCGTGTAACTTGCCCAGCAGGTAACGTCTGGTAAAATTACTCTGTGCGCCCCAAATTCACAGCTAACCTTCATAGTCCTGTAACTCCATTCCACATAACTGCAAAATATTTCCTATAATAAAGATAAGTATCTTCCTGTATGTTCCATTGCTGGGAGTACCACGATTTGTGACCCCATGATCTTTAGCCATGCAGTAGTGGGCGCCCAATGGGGCAATTCAATTATTTTAGGCGTTGCACCCAAAAGCACCTCAGTGGCTGCGAGCATCTGCTGGATTCGCGTCCAATCGGAGCAGTTGGATTATGTCAACACCATGAAGTCGACATGTCCAGAATGTCGACAGATAACATGTCAATGTTGTCACTAACTTGATGTCGCCATTGTTAATGTTGACCGTCCGAATGCTGACAGCACTACTTAAAACGTAGCCTAATCCGAACCCTAGTTGCATGTGTTCGGAACCCGTCTGAAGTTACCTAACTGGGTGTTAGCGCGTAAGCTAAGTTAATGAAGGCGTGAGGAGAGCATGCGGAGGGAGCTGCGGCCAATGCCCACTGACCTCAGACTGGCGGGAGTGCGCGCTAATGACACGGCAGCTGGGAAACTTACATACAGAGAGGGGTGGCGCTGTTACATAGCTGTTCCGTGCACACAATGCGGCTTGTGTTACACACTGCAGTGGTCCCATAGTGAACATTATAATAAAATAAAAAAAGCAAATGTTTTTCTTGATTTTATAAGAAAGAGATAAAAAGCAATAATGACACGCCAACCCCCCTCCCAGCAAAGTGTAATTGGGTCCCATAAAGTCATTTATAAACATAAGTGAATGTTATGGAAGCGAGTCTTCCTGATCTTCACTTTACAAAGTGGTTTCATTAGCACCGCGTCCATGCGTGGCGCAGGGTACTCTGTGTAATTAACTATCACGTCAGGCTGTATTTGTGTATGGCATATGCAACTGTCTGCTACAAGCAGAAGCCCTGTTCCGCTGACACAGTCCTATGTAAACATCCCAGACCTAAGTAATAGCCTCAATAATGTGGAGAGAAAATGCATATTAGACACACGGATCCCACTTAGCAGAAATGAACAGAATGAAGCGGCGCAACCTTCGCCCGCTCGTCTGGTGTTGTGTTACGGACAGCTCCGCCGCGGCGCACCTCTGATGCCCAGCGTCTGGGAGGCACGCACGTAAGTCAGGTAGCAGCCGTTTATTAAGTCAGAGAATTCAGGCGTCTTTCCTCAAATACTGAAGCCGCCTGTGTAATTTATCCTCTAATGGACGACCCGGCGATCTCGCCTTCTACAAAAATAAACTGTTTTTGATCTGTGAAATACTTTCCCCCTTAGTTCTCTCGGTGCGTTTAACTTGTTCCCTGGTAAATATCAAAGTCTCCTGCATATCTCTGGCTATTTCTGCTGTGCCTTGTTTTCACGTCGGATTCCTCCTCTGTAGACGGAGCGCAGCTGTATTTATTAGAACTTTCCCCAACTTTTGTTTCTGAGAACACGACGTGGATGATGTGTTATATTCAGGGTGGCAGGGCCAGATTAACAATGGGGGCTACAACTCCAGGACTCCACATTAAAAAAAATATTGACAGCAATATGATAACCTGTCACCATTTGGCCACACTGTTGGTCATAAATCATGATTATTCATATTATATTTCTGTTTTCCTCATAAAATGTTGCAATGTTTATACTTTTACATATTTAGGGAGACATTGGGGATAACAGGGTAGGGGGGTATACACGCCCGCAAGGCACTGCCCACACAGCACCAGCCACACCCACATGGCACTGGTCACACCCACACAGCACTGGCCACACCTCCTCCGGTTCTCACCATAGACCATTGAACATTTTCAGAACCAGGCTCATGTGGGTCTCAATATGGCCCATCACTGCGGGGGGCAGCCATTGTATGGACTGAAGCCACCTTGACTGGGAACCGGTGTCATCGCAGAGGCACGAGGCACCCTCTGGCTTCCTCCAATGCATGTCGGTGACGGGGAGGCATTCAAGGAGAGAGTTTGTTTGTTTTTGTTGCACTTTTTTTTAATCTTTCTTTGCATTTTGGCAGAGCTGCCGCTTCTAACAGATCAGTATTTTTTGACTCCTAATATAGCAGCTCCCACCGTGGTATGTAGAAATACAAATATACAGAGAAGTCATGTCCCCTGCCTACAATAAACCATATCCATATGTTTTACTGTCCATAAAAGGAAAAATAAACCTTAATTCTGTAAAGTGAATATTTTCCCTCTGCAGCCTGTGCACTGCGGGGCCAAAGTCTTGCACGTTGGAAAATTACCCTATCGGGGTATATATTTGTATACATACCCTGAAAGGGAATATTTGCTTCTGAGGTTGCTGCAGCGACCGAATTGCAGCATTTTGCACCCATCACTGTTCATCTGTGTAAAATGTTCCACAGGATGGCTTGATTGGGCCGTTTGTACCATCGCACCCCTGCAATTATTCCAAAAACATCTGTCCTGACCACCTTGTATTGACCTGTCAGACTACAGCTGCTAACAATCATCTGTCATCCAGCACAGCCGTACCGGGGTTATGTAAACAGACATGGCACAGAAAGCTGCGTGCAGGTGGCCCCTCTCCGCCGGTATACTGCCCACACCTCCCCAGGTCTATATGCGCTGCACTTCCCAGCCGGCCGCAGCTGTGTATGTATATATATATATATATATATATTATTATTATTTTTTTTTCAATTTTAAGAAAGAAAAAAAAATAAAGTTGGTATTTGCAGTTTGAAGGAGTCACCTCTTCTCATGCTCAAGTGGTCCTATAAAATGTGCAGCACTCCAGTAATTCTGAATTGCTCTATGCAGTCCAATCCCACAGCCCTCAATCACTAGCACACATCTGAAGGGCTGCTCTTGCTGGAAGGGAGTCAAGCTGCTGATTAACCCCTTAAGTCATCTTAATGTTTCCATTTTTTCTTTTCTGGTAGCAGACCGCAGTGTTCTCTATGAATGCCCCAAGGTGCGGTTTGCCACTAAAGAGTAACAGTGGTTTGTTAAAACATCTTATTCCAGAGCAATTAGGAGGGATAAGAGAAAATGGTGTGAAAATGGCAGAGAACTCGGTAGTTAATTCAACCAGAATTCAGAGTCATGAGAATCAGTGAGAATAGTTTCCTTTCGCTGTTATTTTCAGCCTGGTGGTAGTGTCTATTTTCTGTTGTGGTGGACAAGTTGGATGTATACACTTTGTTTCATATACGGGGTATTTGACTTCTCAATCTTCCTGCATTAGAACCTGACATCATTACTCTGTGCTTCTGTGGACCCTGCTCCTCCCACTATATAACTCTCAGTCTGTTGCTCCCTGCTGCCTCCATTCCCCTCCTCACATCATGTCACTGTCCCTGTCACATGCAGCCCTGTCCTCACTGACACATCCCTCATCTCCTGATATACTCTGTGCTGCTGGGGGACAATGCTCCTCCCATTATATAACTCTGTCTGTGGCTTCCTGCTGCCTCCATTCCCCTCCTCACATCATGTCATTGCCCCTGCCACATACAGCCCTGTCCTCACTGACATATCCCTCATCTCCTGATATACTCTGTGCTGCTGGGGACCATGCTCCTCCCACTATATAACTCTCAGTCTGTGGCTTCCTGCTGCCTCCATTCCCCTCCTCAGATCATGTCACTGCCCCTGTCACGTGCAGCCCTGTCCTCACTGACACATCACTCATCTCCTGATATACTCTGTGCTGCTGGGGGACAATGCTCCTCCCATTATATAACTCTGTCTGTGGCTTCCTGCTGCCTCCATTCCCTTCCTCACATCATGTCACTGCCCCTGTCACATGCAGCCCTGTCCTCACTGACACATCCCTCATCTCCTGATATACTCTGTGCTGCTGGGGATCCTGCTCCACCCACTATATAACTCTCAGTCTGTGGCTTCCTGCTGCCTCCATTCCCCTCCTCACATCCTGTCACATGCAGCCCTGTCCTCACTGACACATCACTCATCTCCTGATATACTCTGTGCTGCTGGGGACCCTGCTCCTCCCACTCTATAACTCTCAGTCTGTGGCTTCCTGCTTTCTCCATTCCCCTCCTCACATCATGTCACTGCCCCTGTCACATGCAGCCCTGTCCTCACTGACACATCCCTCATCTCCTGATATACTCTGTGCTGCTGGGGATCCTGCTCCACCCACTATATAACTCTCAGTCTGTGGCTTCCTGCTGCCTCCATTCCCCTCCTCACATCATGTCACTGCCCCTGTCACATGCAGCCCTGTCCTCACTGACACACCACTCATCTCCTGATATACTCTGTGCTGCTGGGGACCCTGCTCCTCCTACTATATAACTCTCAGTCTGTGGCTTCCTGCTGCCTCCATTCCCCTCCTCACATCCTGTCACATGCAGCCCTGTCCTCACTGACACATCACTCATCTCCTGATATACTCTGTGCTGCTGGGGACCCTGCTCCTCCCACTCTATAACTCTCAGTCTGTGGCTTCCTGCTTTCTCCATTCCCCTCCTCACATCATGTCACTGCCCCTGTCACATGCAGCACTGTCCTCACTGACACATCACTCCTCTCCTGATATACTCTGTGCTGCTGGGGATCCTGCTCCTCCCACTATATAACTCTCAGTCTGTGGCTTCCAGCTGCCTCTATTCCCCTCCTTACATTGTGAGTGCCCCTGTCACATGCAGCCGCATCCATACTAACAGAATCTCAGGAGTGGACAGGTCACTGTCTCCCATAAGAGCAGTACACTCATCTCCTGAAATACTCTGTACCACTGTGACTATCCCCACAACTTAATAGAAATAGTTGCTGATAATTGTTAGAGATGGAGGGGCCGCATTTTATAAAATGATAGGTAGTAGCTGATAGGTGGCTCTTAAGAATGTTTAAAACCTCTCCCCCTTAGTGACTTATGATAGTATAAAATACATGCGAAAGCAATAAATATATAAAACCAAAGCAGACTCTTTAGGTAATGTCACAGTGACCTTACGAATACGGGTAAATGACACGAAAGCGGGAACCAGAATATTAACTGTGCATTATCTTGTTCAGATAGGGAAGCAAAGATTTACATTTAATATTGTATCATAATAAATACTAGAAATACTTCTGTGTATAATTCCACGTTTGCCGCAGTGAGAGGTGAGGAAGGGAGGAATAAGAGATGCCTATGCAGGAGTGGGGTCGTTGGAGTGTGTAAGTGAGCAGAGGGTGGAGATTTATGACCCTCGCAAATGAAACTACAGTAGGATGCAGGACGGGAGAATGATCGCCATAATCTGCATGAGCGTCCGGTATTAACCAGTTCACCAAGTTCCGGATTCCAAGCGTATGTAACTCGGGCGTCCACTGGCTGTGCTGCAGTGCCGAGGCGTAACCTACCCGAGATGAGCAAGACCACCCAAGGGCAGTGACAGGCCGGCTGCAGCCTGTCGTTCAAGTGGGTATTACATTAATGCAAAATATTGTGCAAGTGTAATTTGAAACAGCTTCTTATGTGTGAAATCTGCAAGTGCTTAAATTGAATGGTAAAGCCGCCGAGAGAGTGGACAGAAATGGAAGATGTTTTCATATGCGTACAATAAAGTCTGGAGGGGGGGGTCCTGTACACATGGCCTCCCCAGGCAGCGCGACCTTACACGACCATTCTGTGACCTCTCTCTCTCACACGGATTGCTCAGTACAAAGGAAATTTGTGGGCTGTTTATCCTTTACTCCTATCAGCTATTAGAGGCTAATCATATGGTCTATCGATCATGTGATTAATGGCTTGCCTGAGAGGCAGCAGGACCTGTGGATGCTGATCTCCAGCGTTCATCCTCCTACACAAACTGGGGCAGCCGTCGGTGCCCCGTGCTCTCTAACGCTGTGCCTCTTACACCCAGGGGGCGCAAATCTGGCCTACGCCGGTCAGGCATCTATCTTTGCTCATGTGCATCCTCCTTTGCTGACCTCACACTACATAAAGCACTGCTTTTCAATAGAGGCCTAAGGCACATTGAGGTGCACCACCTCCCCCCATAGCGAGAGCCATGATATCCATTTACACCTGATGCCCCCAGGCAGTCATTCTTAAGCACTAGCTTTGCTGGATTTCATCGGTGACCTCGGGCAGGAATGGAGCAGAGGTTTAAACTCACCTGCCCTCTGCACACACCCAGCATTCTGTACAGTTATACAACCAGGGCGTGAGAGCTGCCGGTGGCTTCAGATTAGGGGTAGTCGTGCATTTATAGGCTTAGGTGTCTACACTTAGGGGGGTGTTTGTCTTCACCATGCAAAAGAGCCAAAAAGAGGAGAAGGAGGTGTAGTAAGTGTTGCAATGGTAACCGTTTTATGCAAATAAAAGTGCCACCCCCAAAGGTCCCATGTTTTCACAGATGAGGGTCTGGTAATGTACGGTGACCGTTACGGTTACCAGACACATGGCAGCCCTCTGTCCCACCTCCACCTGCACTACCGTAAAAAAAATAAAAACCTGTTCATTACAATTATGTTTCATTTCCTATATTTAGGATTCCATAGACACCCATACTAACAGGACAATATGGCATAGCGTATATATATATATATATATATATATATATATATTGCACCTTATACAGAATGTAACAGTCACTAGAAGTGATATTTTACATCATTACAGAATTTCTGGTATCATGGACGTCCCCTAAACACAGCTGCACAGACTGTACATAACTGCACATGTTACACTTACTGTATTCATAACCAAATGCAGAGGGAACAGCCCATGTGCTGGCCGGAGCATGCTCTGTGTGTCCCGCTGACAAACCCTCCTGTGACATCATCCAGCTGCCAGCTCCCAGCAGATTGGCTCTGAATGATCACATGGCATCAGTGTCACTAGAAGATGTGGCAAACTGACACCTAATATAATAAAAGCCTTAGGGATTAATGACACAGAGAGGGTGTGGCGCCGTTTTATAGCTGATTTTTCCTGATAGCAGTCTGTGTATGAACAGCTTCACGGGGCAATTAGGCATTTACTCAGGCTGTACTGTAAATGTTAGATACGCTGTAATATTTGATCTACATCTGACAAGCAAAAAGTTATGCGATTAAATAATCTTTATGACGCCGTCATAATTGTCATTTGTTTTCAGTCAATTCAACAGTTGCCAACAGTTTAAATTAGTTACTAGTCTATTTAACCCCTGAGTCGGTGCTTCTATGTACGTTACAAGCCACCGTATCTGTTGTCATTGCTGACGCCCAGCTCATGCTGCATCATAATGGTTCTGGTAGGGCCGATGGCCAGTGTTTGCAAGCAGGAATAGGGTGTGTAGCGGGGAAGAGATTAATAACGTAGATAAAATATAACAATTACTTTTAATAAGCAGTACAGTATATGGCAGGGGAATTCAACATGAAGCCCTTTATCTGCTGTGGAACTACACATCCCAGCTTTCCCTGCTAGAGTTATAGCATGCTGTGGCAGGGCGTGCTGAGATGTGTAGGTCCATAGCAGCTGTAGGGCAGAATATTTGAATACCCCTGGTATATGGTGTGCTGTGACTTCATATTTAAACACTATAGGGGGGGTTCAATTGTCCGCGGAAAAATGCAGTAATTTACGGCAGATTAACTTTTTGTGCCTATCGCATGAAATGTGCAGCAAAAAAACGCTTTTTGCCAGTATGCGCGCTACGTTTTTTTCACTTCTAATTGCAAATGTTTGAAAACTGGATTCGCAAGATGATTTTTGCCAGCAAAACCAGAGAAGAGTGTAGGAAAGAGTGGG
Source organism: Pseudophryne corroboree (assembly GCF_028390025.1). Taxonomy (NCBI): domain Eukaryota; kingdom Metazoa; phylum Chordata; class Amphibia; order Anura; family Myobatrachidae; genus Pseudophryne; species Pseudophryne corroboree. The sequence goes on along the minus strand of NC_086452.1, from coordinate 41,556,456 downwards.
GAAAGCACCCTGTACCCCTAAAAATAAAAAAATAAAATAATATAGGATAACTGTGTAGAAGTGTATTATTGGCGGTCATAATAAAAGTATTTGGGGTACTAAAATTGGGTCAGATTGGTGTTATATAAATTTTTCAATAAAAGTGTAAACATTATAGAAAGTGTTTCTCAGCAAAAATGTGCTCAAATTAAATTGGGGGTACATAAAAATGGGTATAAATACGTATTTGGGTCAATTTAAGCAACTAAAAAAAAAAAACTTCCAAACAAACCAATTGCTCCCACCTGCAAGCCTAAAAACACTTGTCACACTCATAAAGCACCCCAATATACCTGTCCCATACTTTGTACCCCAATTTCCATCATTTTGCACTTTCACCCCAAAAATAACCTGTCCCTGGGGTCCTGAACCAAATCCCAACATTTTAACCTTTTTAAATAGGGATTTTCCACAACTTTTTCACTTGCTCAGGAGATGGTGATTTTTTTTTATTTTTTTTTTGGGTTAAACCCACAGAGAATTCTTGCTGGTGATTTTTTTTTGCGTTAAACCCACAAAGAATTCGTGCTGGTGATTTTTTTTTGCGTTAAACCCACGGAGAATTCTTGCTGGTGATTTTTTTTTGTGTTAAACCCACAGAGGATTCTTGCTGGTGATTTTTTTTTGCGTTAAACCCACGGATAATTCTTGCTGGTGATTTTTTTTGCGTTAAACCCACAGAGAATTCTTGCTGGTGATTTTTTTTTGCGTTAAACCCACGGAGAATTCTTGCTGGTGATTTTTTTTGCGTTAAACCCACGGAGAATTCTTGCTGGTGATTTTTTTTTGCGTTAAACCCACAGAGAATTCTTGCTGGTGATTTTTCTGCGGACAATTGAATAGTGGCTTTTCAAGATTTGCGAGAAACCCCCAGTTTTTATCAAGAAGCCGGGATCTCATAGACAATTGAATCCCTCCTATATGTTACATGTTTAGATTGCAGTAATGGGAACAACAAGCAGACGAGGAATAATTCCTTATAATCTTTGATGCACTTTCCCGATGTCCGCATTTGTACTGGCCCCGTGCGACTGAGTCTTCATCTGGATTTAGTTTTTTTCATTGACAATTTCTCTGGTAAATTGCTTTTTTTGTGTATCCATTTTCCTTTGATCTGAACCAGGTTCTGTGCTCAGAGTGGACTTTGCGTCCTGCTGCCTGTAAATAACCATCTGCAAACAGTCTGTGTGTGACATCATACAGAAGGACAGCTGAATATTGTTCTGGCTAATTACCGTTATATGGTGCAGAAGTGAATAACGGTTTTGTCCGATTTATAATCACTGAGACTGAGCAATGGGACAGATGTGTTATTGATACATTGTATCACAGTATAAGGCATCGCGCTCCGCCTGTGGTATGCCCCCGCACTTAGCTCCTACAGTAGGACTGGCGGTCAGCGCTTGTTACAGCGTATTATATATACGTATATATTATATATACCCTGATGTACGTACTGCAGCCAGTGCCTCTCCCCGTGCAGCCTTGTGCGATGTTTCATAGCAAAGTTGTCATTGTGTGTTATACATTGATAAATGGCTATTTATCATAGTCATTTCTCCCAGTGTAGGTCTTGTGTATTTGATGGATGGGGCTAAATACTGAGCATTTTGTTTTATTCAATATGTCTGCTCCGTTGGCCTTTGTGTAAGTATATTTCATTTCAGACCCGCTTGCTGGTGTTACTGGCTGCACACAGCTCAGTCACGTAGTTCTGTCTTCTCTGTGGCTTCTTCTATTGGTGCGTTGGGAGACATACTGTAATCAAGGGATTATTGTAGGAATAGGAGTTCCAAAACTGTCATTTGTGTTTTTAAGAGCGAATCAGAGCACCTGTGATTGTCATTATTGAAACCCGCAGACGTGATGCACTGGGGGTGGCTAGAGCCGCTTGTGGACAGTTAGTGCATTAGTATGTTAACAGCAGCACAAATGATTTCAGCACGACCAACTACTTGTGTTTTGGCAAGCGTGAAGCCAATCAGAACGTCTAAACTTTCCAACAGATAGTAATCCAACGTGAGGAATGCATGTGACAGGGGCAATGACATGATGTGAGGAGGGGAATGGAGAAAGCCAGAAGCCACATACTGAGAGTTATATAGTGGGAGGAGCAGGGTCTCCAGCAGCACAGAGTGTATCAGGAGATGTGTCAGTGAGGACAGGGCTGCATGTGATAGGGGCAATGACATGATGTGAGGAGGGGAATGGAGAAAGCCAGTAGCCACAGACTGAGCGTTATATAGTGGGAGGAGCAGGGTCTCCAGCATCACAGAGTATATCAGGAGATGAGTGATGTGTCAGTGAGGACAGGGCTGCATGTGACAAGGATAGCAACATGGTGTGAGGAGGGGAATGGAGGCAGCGGGAAGCCACAGACTGAGCGTTATATAGTGGGAGGAGCAGGGTCCTCAGCAGCACAGAGTATATCAGGAGATGAGTGATGTGTCAGTGAGGACAGTGCTGCATGTGACAGGGGTAGTGACATGACGTGAGGAGGGGAATGGAGGCAGCAGGAAGCCACAGACTGAGCGTTATATAGTGGAAGGAGCAGGGGCTCCAGCAGCACAGAGTATATCAGGAGATGAGTGATGTGTCAGTGAGGACAGGGCTGCATGTGACAGGGGCAGTGACATGATGTGAGGAGGGGAATGGAGGCAGCAGGAAGCCACAGACTGAGAGTTATATAGTGGGAGGAGCAGGGTCTCCAGCAGCACAGAGTATATCAGGAGATGAGGGATTTGTCAGTGAAGACAGGGCAGTGACAAGATGTGAGGTGGGGAATGGACACGGCAGGTAGCCACAGGCTAATATTCATAAAGTAGTAGTAGAGATTTTCCCTGGAAACACAGATGTGAGGCTTCTGTCACACTAATGCAGGAAGACTGTGGTGTCAAATGCAGCTTTATAATGAAACTAAATTCATACTCGTACATCCAGCTTGTTAGAGTACAGAGATTAGATTGGAATGTGCAGCCTGAAAACGTGGCAGCTCGGAGAGCTGTGTATGGTTTAAATTATCTTTCGAGAGAAAAAAAAAAGGGAAAGTACAGAATGGCTCGGGGTCACATTTGGGAGGAAGGCAGAAGCAAGTGGGTTAGTTGTGGTTTCCATTTTTTTTCCTGCTACATATGACTGCCTCACTTTCCCATGTTCTAACACAGAAAGGAGCTTTGGGCTGTTTAGGACGACCACACAGCTTTCCAGCTGACCACAAAGAGGAAGTTTGGCAGTGACACTGTAGGATTAATACCCACTGTCTCTTAACCCGTCACAATGCCAATTTCTCTAACGTCCTAGTGGATGCTGGGAACTCCGTAAGGACCATGGGGAATAGCGGGCTCCGAAGGAGGCTGGGCACTCTAGAAAGATCTTAGACTACCTGGTGTGCACTGGCTCCTCCCACTATGACCCTCCTCCAAGCCTCAGTTAGATTTCGTGCCCGGCCGAGGTTGGATGCACACTAGGGGCTCTCCTGAGCTCTTAGAAAGTTATAGTCTTAGAATTTGTTATTTTCAGTGAGACCTGCTGGCAACAGGCTCACTGCAGCGAGGGACTAAGGGGAGAAGAAGCGAACTCGCCTGCTTGCAGCCGGATTGGGCTTCTTAGGCTACTGGACACCATTAGCTCCAGAGGGATCGACCGCAGGCCCAGCCTTGATGTTCGGTCCCGGAGCCGCGCCGCCGTCCCCCTTACAGAGCCAGAAGCAAGAAGATGGTCCGGAAAATCGGCGGCATGAAGACTCTGTCTTCACCAAGGTAGCGCACAGCACTGCAGCTGTGCGCCATTGCTCCTCTCACACACTTCACACTCCGGTCACTGAGGGTGCAGGGCGCTGGGGGGGGCGCCCTGAGGCAGCAATAAAAACACCTTGGCTGGCTAAAATACCTCAATATATGGCCCCAGGGGCTATATATGAGGTAAATACCCCTGCCAGAATTCCATAAAAAACGGGAGAATAGGCCGCGAAAAAGGGGCGGAGCCTATCTCCTCAGCACACTGGCGCCATTTTTCCCTCACAGCTCGGCTGGAGGGAAGCTCCCTGGCTCTTCCCTGCAATTCTACAGTACAGTAAGAGGGAAAAGAGAGGGGGGGCATTAAAATTGGCACTGTATACAGTATATTATATAAAAGCTATTAGGGACATAACTCAGTTAGTCCCTGTATATATATATATATAGCGCTCTGGTGTGTGCTGGCATACTCTTACTCTGTCCCCCCAAAGGGCTTTTGTGGGTCCTGTCCTCGTTTAGAGCATTCCCTGTGTGTCTGCGGTGTGTCGGTACGGCTGTGTCGACATGTTGAATGAGGAGGCTTATATGGTGACAGAACAGAGGCCAATATATGTGATGTCGCCCCCTGTGGGGCCGACACCAGAGTGGATGGATAGGTGAAAGGTATTAACCGACAGTGTCAACTCCTTACATAAAAGGGTGGATGACGTAACAGCTGTGGGACAGCCGGCTTCGCAGCCCGCGCCTGCCCAGGCGTCTCAAAGGCCATCAGGGGCTCAAAAACGCCCGCTCTCTCAGATGGCAGACACAGATGTCGACACGGAGTCTGACTCCAGTGTCGACAAGGTGGAGACATATACACAATCCACTAGGAACATCCGTGACGTGATCCCGGCAATAAAAAATGTGTTATACATTTCTGACTTTAACCCAAGCACCTCTAAAAATGGGTTTTAGGTTTGGGGAGAAAAAACAGGCAGTGTTTTGTTCCCCCATCAGATGAATAAATGAAGTGTGTGAAAGCGTGGGTTCCCCCGTTAAGAAACTGGTAATTTATAAAAAGTTACTGATGGCTTACCCTTTCCCGCCAGGTGGATAAGTTACGCTGGGAGATATCCCCTAGGGTGGATAAGGCGCTCACACGTTTGTCAAAAAAGGTGGCACTGCCGTCTTAGGATACGGCCACTTTAATAGGTACCTGTTGATAAAAAACAGGAGGCTATCCTGAAGTCTGTATTTACACACTCAGGTACTAGACTGAGACCTGCAGATAGTGCTGCTGCAGCGTGGTCGGTGGCCCTGTCAAACAGGGATACTAGTTGGCAAACATAAAAACATATTAAAGACGTCGTCTTATATATGGGGGATGCACAGAGGGATATTTTGCCGGCTGGCATCCAAAATAAATGTAATGTCCATTCTGTCAGGAGGGTATTAGAGACCTGTCACTGGACAGGTGATGCTGACTTAAAAAGCGCATAGAGAGCCTTATAAGGGTGAGGAATTATTTGGGGATGGTCTCTGGGACCTCGTATCCACAGCAACTGCTGGGAAGAAATAATTTTACCTCAGGTTTCCTCACAGACAAAGGTACAGTCCTTTCGGCTTCAGAAAAGCAAGCGGGTCAAATGGCGCTTCCTTTCTGTACAGAGACAAGGGTAGAAGGAAAAAAGCTGCACCAGTCAGCCTGTTCCCAGAATCAAGATTCTTCCCCCGCCTCCTGTGAGGCCACACCATGACGCGGGTGCTCCACAGGTGTAGCCAGGTACGGTGGGGGGCCGTCTCAAAAATTTCAGCAATTAGTGGGCTCGCTCACAGGTGGATCCCTGTTTCTTTCAAGTAGTATTTCAGGGGTACAAGCTGGAATTCGAGATGTCTCCCCCCAGCCGTTTCCTAAAATATGCCTTGCTGACAACTCCCTCAGGCAGGGAGGCTGTGCTAGAGGCAATTAATAAGCGGTATTCCCAGCAGGTAATACTCAAGGTGCCCCTACTTCAACAAGGACGGGGTTACTATTCCACACGGGTTGGGTACCGAAACCGCATGGTTCGGTGTGACCCATTTTATATTTAAAATCCTTGAACACAAAAATTCAAGTTCAAGATGGAATCGCTCAGGGCGGTTATTCCAAGCCTGGACGAGGGGGATTACATGGTATCCTGGGACATCAAGGATGCTTACCTGCATGTCCCCATTTACCATCCTCGCCAGGAGTACCTCAGATTTGTGGTACAGGATTACCATTACCAAGTCCAGACACTGCCGTTTGGACTGTACATGGCACCGAGGGTGTTTTATCAAGGTAATGGCCGAAATGTTGATACTCCTTCAAAAAAAGGGAGTTGTAATTATCCCGTACTTGGACAATCTCGTTATAAGGGCGAGGTCCAAGGAGCAGTTGGTAGTCGGGGTAGCACTATTTTGGAAAGTGCTACAACAGCATGGTTGGATTCTAAACAGTCCAAAGTCACAGCTGGTTCCTATGACACGTCTACTGTTCCTGGGGATGGTTCTGGACATAAACCAGAAATAGTGTTTCTCCCGGAGGAGAAAGCCAAGGAGTTGTCATCTCTAGTCAGAGACCTCCTGAAGCCAAAATAGGTAGCGGTGCATCATTGCACGCGAGTCCTGGGAAAAATGGTAGCTTCCTACGAAGCAATCCCATTAGGCAGGTTCCATACAAGAACTTTTCAGAGGGACCTGTTGGACAAGTGGTCCGGATCGCATCTTCCGATGCATAGGCTGATAACCCTGTCTCCAAGGACCAGGGTATCTCTACTGTGGTGGCTGCAGAGTGCCCATCTTCAAGAGGGCCGCAGGTTCGGCATACAGGACTAGGTCCTAGTGACCATGGATTCCAGCCTTTGAGGCTGGGAGGCAGTCACACAGGGAAGAAATTTCCAGGGACTTTGGTCAAGTCAGGTTATTTCCCTACACATAAATATTCTGGACCTGAGGGCCATTTACAATGCCCTGAGGCCGGCAAGGCCTCTGCTTCAAAACCAGCCGGTACTGATCCAATCAGACAACATCACGGCAGTCGCCCATGTAAACCAACAGGGCGGCACAAGAAGCAGGATGGCGATGGCAGAAGCCACAAGGATTCTCCGATAGGCGGAAAATCATGTGTTAGCACTGTCAGCAGTGTTCATTCCCGGAGTGGACAACTGGGAAGCAGATCTTCTCAACAGACACGACCTCCACCCGGGAGAATGGGGACTTCCTCCAGAAGTCTTCCAATAGGATTGTACACCATTGGGAAAGGCCACAGGTGGACATGATGGCGTCCCGCCTCAACAAAAAGCTATAAAAGATATTGCACCGGGTCAAGGGACCCTCAGGCGATAGCTATGGACGCTCTGGTAACACCGTGGGTGTACCAGTCGGTTTATGTGTTCTCCCCTCTGCCTCTCATACCAAAGGTACTGAGAATAATAAGAAGGCGAGGAGTAAGAACGATACTCGTGGATGGCCAAGAAGAGCTTGGTACCCAGAACTTCAAGAATTTATATCAGAGGACCCATGGCCTCTGCCACTCAGACAGGACTTGCGGCAGCAGGGGCCCTGTCTGTTCCAAGACTTACCGCGGCTGCGTTTGTCGGCATGGCGGTTGAACGCCGGATCCTGAAGGAAAAGGGCATTCCGGAGGAAGTCATTCCTACTCTTACTAAAGCCAGGAAAGAGGTTACAGCAACTCATTATCACCGCATATGGCGAAAATATGTTGCATGGTGTGAGGCCGAAAGGGCCCCAACAGAGGAATTTCAACTAGGTCGATTTCTGCATTTCCTGCAAGCAGGAGTGACTATGGGCCTTAAATTGGGTTCCATTAAGGTACAGATCTCGGCTCTGTCGATTTTCTTTCAAAAAGAACTAGCTTCAGTACCTGAAGTTCAGACATTTATAAAAGGAGTGCTGCAGAGTCAGCCCCCGTTTGTGCCTCCTGTGGCACCTTGGGATCTCAACGTGGTGTTGAGTTTCTTAAAAATCACATTGGTTTGAACCACTAAAAACCGTGGATCTGAAATATCTCACGTGGAAGGTGGTTATGTTATTGGCCTTGGCTTCTGCCAGGCGAGTATCAAAGTTGGCGGCTTTGTCTTGTAAAAGCCCTTATTTGATTTTCCATATGGATAGGGCAGAATTGAGGACTCGTCCCCAGTTTCTCCCAAAGGTGGTGTCAGCGTTTCACCTGAACCAGCCTATTGTGGTGCCTAGGCTACTAGGGACTTGGAGGACTCCAAGTTGCTAGACGTTGTCAGGGCACTGAAAATATATGTTTCCAGAACGGCTAGAGTCAGAAAATCTGACTCGCTGTTTATCCTATATGCACCTAACAAGCTGGGTGCTCCTGCTTCTAAGCAGACTATTGCTCGTTGGATTTGTAGTACAATTCAGCTTGCACATACTGTGGCAGGCCTGCCACAGCCAAAATCTGTCAATGCCCATTCCACAAGGAAGGTGGGCTCATCTTGGGCGGCTGCCTGAGAGGTCTCGGCTTTACAACTTTGCCGAGCAGCTACTTGGTCAGGGGCAAACACGTTTGCAAAATTCTACAAATTTGATACCCTGGCTGAGGAGGACCTGGAGTTCTCTCATTCAGTGCTGCAGAGTCATCCGCACTCTCCCGCCCGTTTGGGAGCTTTGGTATAATCCCCATGGTCCTTACGGAGTTCCCAGCATCCACTAGGACGTTAGAGAAAATAAGAATTTACTCACCGGTAATTCTATTTCTCGTAGTCCGTAGTGGATGCTGGGCGCCCATCCCAAGTGCGGTTTATCTGCAATACTTGTACATAGTTATTGTTAACTAAATCGGGTTATTGTTGAGCCATCTGTTGAGAGGCTCTATTGTTTCATACTGTTAACTGTGTTTCATATCACGAGTTGTACGGTGTGATTGGTGTGGCTGGTATGAGTCTTACCCGGGATTCAAAATCCTTCCTTATTGTGTACGCTCGTCCGGGCACAGTACCTAACTGAGGCTTGGAGGAGGGTCATAGTGGGAGGAGCCAGTGCACACCAGGTAGTCTAAGATCTTTCTAGAGTGCCCAGCCTCCTTCGGAGCCCGCTATTCCCCATGGTCCTTACGGAGTTCCCAGCATCCACTACGGACTACGAGAAATAGAATTACCGGTGAGTAAATTCTTATTTTTTTGTAGACAAGTCCTGGCTTCCAAACTGGTTTTCTTTGTGTGTGTGTGTGTGTGTGTGTGTTTTAAATAGAGAAGTAGACGCGTGGCGTGAAATCTGCAATATTTATTGACTTTACAATTCAAATAGACATCATTTTGGGCTAAATGGAGAATTGTCACTTTTGCATCTAATATTATTAATAACAGTTTATTATGTAGCGCAGCAAATTCCGTTGCGCTTTACAATTGGAAACATTGATGAAACAAAACTGGGTAATAACAGACAGTAATAGAAGTCGGAGGGCCCTGCTCTAAAAATCCCCCCCATACTGTACACTTTAGTTCCTGCCATTATTATCTACATGTATCGTGTGTATTTACCACTGAATATAGCAATTTATAAATGTAGCTAAACTGCGGCTGTCATCATCATACATCTCCGAAAACGTCACCCGGGCCTGTGGAAAGATAAACTATGGGGTATATTTACTAAAGTGCGAGTTTTCAAAAGTGAAAATTTTGCCCATAACAGCCAATCAGATTCTAGCTGTTATCTTCTAATCTAGAAGGTGCTAGATAAATTATAAGTAGAATCTGATTGGTTGGTATTTGCAACATCCCCACAAGTGTTGCATCTTAAAAAAGAATCATAATCAGACTCCTCCATAAGGGCTAGCATGTGTCTCCACGCACCTACTGTCCTGAACTTACACTTGTACGCCCCTGACCCCACTCTCCGAGTGGGGGGTGGAGTGTGGGCGCCACCTGGACCCCATTTTGAAGGGCCCAGGGTCTGTGTCGTCGAACACAGACTTCCTAGACCCAGGTGTCCGGATCCTACGGCCAGGCTTTTTTTGGATGCAGGGTAAATACTGGCTGCTTTTGCATGTAGCCCACAAATGCTGGACAGCTTTATTTTTTACATTGCAATTTTGATCTGCGTTTGGACACACCCCACCCAAATCTTAATCTCTGCACATTTTGATTCAGCCCCTGCAATGAGTCAAAAACTCGTTATATTTCTTCTATTCGTTATGTTTAAACTTTTTCTTTTTTTGGGGGCTGAACTCGATTCTTTTTGTTTATTTTTTTATTATGGGATTACACGCACATTATAGATAGCATCTATTTTGCAAATACTGTATAGCCACTGTTCTGACTGTTGATGTTAGATATATTCGCAGTCCATGGTGACTAAACTAAGGTTCTCGTACATTCTGCAATGTCCTGTAGGCCGACTCGCACAGCTCACTGGTAATTCCAAGCGATATCTGATCAGGAACAGCGCCTGCAGAAACCACTGCCAAACGCTGGTCTGTGCGTCCTCTTGTCTGCGGTGATAATCCAACACCACTAGTGCCTTACGGATCTGCCTGATTTGTCCACAGTGGTTGCCCATTTGGTCAGATGCAGAGAATTTCGGATGTTATCAGGGTGGTTGAGACAGCCAAAGGGCCAGGTACTGAAGGGGTATGGGCAAAACCAGGAGTCATGGCCACACCCCTTTCCAAAAAAACTAAAGGGAAATGCTGCACGCGGCGCTGCACGCTGGGAAGGGGTCCCCCTTATCGGCTGGTGGTGGTTCCTCCAACAGGCCCAGGTATTTAGCGCCTGCTCCTCCATCCCTCTCTCGGTGCCCCTGGATTTAACCTTGTTCAAGACAATTCTGGTCCAAAGAGCTGACAGTTTGTAGTACGTGTTTTCACTAAGTAAAGAGTAGCTTTTTATTTTTTTTGTTCATGTATATTTATGTTTAGTGTGTTGTGTTTGTCAGAAGCCTGCTTACCACTGTAACGCCTTTTGGGGGTCATTCTGAGTTGATCGCACGCCGCAACTTTTTGCAGCCCATGCGATCAACTAGACCCTGCCTATGGGGGAGTGTATTTCTGCATAGCAAGACTGCGATTGCTTGTGCAGCCCTGCTATGCTAAAAAAAAGTTTTGTGTAAAACAAGGCCAGGGTATGAGTTACTTACCCTGTGCGATGAATCCAGCAATGCAGGTCCCGGAATTAGACATCCGCCCTCCAAACGCCTGGACACGCCTGCGTTCGCTGCAGCACTCCCAGTAAACGGTCAGTGGACGCCCGGAAGCCTTCCTCCTGTCAATCTTCCTCGCTAGCGGCGTCGCGGCATGCGCAGTTCCGACCCAATCGCTCGGCTGCGACGAAGCGCAGCGTGCAATCGGGTCGAAATGATGCTTTACGTACCACATGTCAGTAACACAACATTGTATTATAGACTGTACAGCAAATAACAGTTACAATGTCTCCGGATACATTTAGCAACATCTATTATAGATGATATAAAATATATCTCCCAAGCAATAAAAGATGATTTACACTGCAGTTTTTATATGCAATTTTCTTTATATTTTTTTCTTTTTTATTATTCTATTCATTATGCGGCGAGTAGACTGTAGCTGCTCAATCTAGACATTACGGCCTGGTGGACTTGCAGGTACAATTAGAGGAACACAAGTGGATGGCACTCCTGGGACTATTACATTTAAAGTGAGATTTATTATCCAGGTTAATTTTCCATCTCCGCCGTAGCCCTTATCAAGACTTGCTGGAAATTTAATAAAGTCCTGATTGCAGCTGCCACTTCTGTTGTAAAATATGTATAGAAAGTCTGAAAAAAGTCAATGAGATTCGGCGACCACACAGGTTGGCGTTCCGGTCACAGATAGGACATCTAGAGAGGACATACTAGAGGTCGTCATCACAATAAAGGGTGTGTAACAAAATAGCACAACTACAACTGTAACAATCAGGAATTGGAAACAGAGAATGCAAAACATTTTGGCTGCCTCGTTTTATCCCGGCGCTATTCAATACAGCGCCAAGTGACACTCAGTTGTCGGGAATTCTTCTCTCACCCCTGAGGATGAGAGAAGAAATCCGACAAAAGTGCTGCCGCGCGGCTGGCGCAAGGCTTATTCTGTCAGGAATCAGCATCGCGGCGGGGAGTTAAGTCGGAGAATGCCCGTTCTCCCGACAAATCAACCTGTTAAGTCCGCGAGAACGGGCATTCGCCAACTTAATTTGAGCTGAATTGAATAGCGCCGGGGAGCTAATTACCGGCGCTATTCAATTGTTAGTGAATTGAATCGACCCCGGTGACAGCTTAAACACAGCGCCACCTGCTGTCCATACAGTGCAGCTTTTAAAGTATACTTGGGGCCTAATTCAGACCTGATCGCTGCTCTGTGCGTTTTCGCACAGCGGGCGATCAGGTCTGAACTGCGCCACAGTGCACCAGCGCATGCTAGAGATGCTATCGGGATCTCAGCCCAGTGATCGCCTCTGCCTGATTGACAGGCAGAGGCATTCGCTGGGCGGGAGGGGGCGGACCGGTGGCATTTGGCCACCATTTTGGGGGCGCGGTCCGGGCAACGCAGGCGTGCCCGGACCGTGTGCGAGGGGCGGGCGGCGGCGGCTGCGTGACATCACACGCAGCCGCTGCAACCCGGGATGCGACAAATAGCTCCCCGCCAGCGCACAGGAGCTGCGCAGGTAGGGAGCTACTTGTCAAGTACGAAAGGTGGGTCGGGTCTGACATGCGGGGCGGACTAGCCCCGTGCAACTCTGAATTTGGCCCTTAGCCTGTAGCTGTTGCCATACTCCAACACTGTGCATTATATATAAACATGTTGTTTTTTATTGTAAAAAGTAACTAAACCTTAGTAGTTCAGACACATTCATTCATTTACTTTAGTCTTTGGTGACTGATACCCACAATAATTAATATACTTGTTAAGCGCTCTTTATTAAAGCTTTGTAAATGCTCTTTATTAAATCCAGAAAGTAATATGTAAGTGGAGAGATCTATTTGCACAATTTCTGACACGTGTTCACTTTTGTGTACATTTTTTTATATTACCTGCTGCGTTCACAAGCATTTATTCTAACATACAATGGGGTTCTTTGGGAACGCTTCTAAATTACATAACCGCATACAGGTATTGGGGGTCATTCCGAGTTGATTGCTAGCTGCCGTTGTTCGTTGCGTAGTGATCAGTGAAAAAAAACGGCTAATCTGCGCGTGCGTATGCACCGCAATGTGCACGCGCGTCGTACGAGTACGAAGTCCATTGTGGTTTTGCACTGGTTCTAGCGACGATTCCAATCGCACAGCCGATCGCAAGGAGATTGACAGGAAGTGGGCGTTTCTGGGTGTCAACTGACCGTTTTCTGGGAGTGTTTGGAAAAACGCAGGCGTGGACGGGCATTTGCTGGGCGGGTATCTGACGTCATAACCGTGTCACTCGTCGCAGCAATCATCGCACAGAATAAGTAACTACAGGTCTGGTCTTGTTTTGCACAAAATGTGTTTGTACCGCTCTGCTGCACAGGCATTCGCACTCCTGCAAAGCGAAAATACACTCCCAGTGGGCGGCGACTATGCGTTTGCACGGCTGCTAAACACTGCAAGCGAGCGATCAACTCTGAATGACCACCATTGTGAGTTTTGGACCTGATACATCATTAGCTGGAATGTGAGGACACCTTGGTTTAATGTAGAGATGAGCAAGTTCGGATTTACCTGGATCTTAAAACGGCATCTCGGATGTCACGTGTTTCGGTTAGCCAATAAGAATCCGGATAAATCCGAATTCTGGCGTTAAGATCCAAGTAAATTCGAACCTGCACATCTCTAGTTTAATGCGCCTTGGTAAAATTGTAGGGTACTTTTGGTTGAGTTATCTTTGTGCCAGTTTCTAACTCTAGGAAACTGTAGTCACAAGACTTATCAGCTCATTCTTCTGTTTCCATAGTTATATAATCATTTGTAGAGCCTATTGTGGCCCGATAAGCTGACGGCTGTGGCCGATTTTTGGGGACAGAAGGAGAACAGTTTATGTACTGCGCTTCAGGTGTGCTTAATTAGCTTGTCAAATTAAAGTAGGCTTTATATCTTTCCCGCTAGTGTTTCTGTCCACACATATCCCGCATGGCGAGGGCACGGCTGGCGCAGACGTACACGGTCCCCCCTTTCTCCGGGAAAAGTATAGCTGTTTCATGATAGCTGTGTGGATACCGGCTGTAATAATGATGCTACAAACATCAAATGCAATTAGCAGAAGTGTGTTGTAAAATGTAATTATTTTTACATTTGTGCCGCGGAGCGACATCAGAATTAATTTTTGAATGAATATGCTGGGAGAAGACCTAATTTATTGTCATTAGCAAATGAGTCTATTATTGTAATGTTCCCTCATTTGAAGCCATTGGGTTTATCTGCACCACTTAAAGTAGGCTTTAAAGATCTGTAATGGCGGCAGCCATTTGCAAAACAGCGAGAGGAGGAGAGCGGAAGATTACGAGGCTGTAATCTCTCTCAGACTCATTAGCAAATTATCACTTAGCATAAAGGGTTCTTCCTGCACAGCCCTGGCTCTTTAATTTAGTAATCGGTTAACTTAACTGGGGGTTGGAGGGTAATATAATATTTTGTTATGTAACTTTGTTTTGTTGCACATCCAGTGTTTGTTGGTTGTCAATTTAGCGCAGAACGAAGGCGGTTGGGAGTGGCACTAGGGTAACACAGAGGGTGCGGCAGGTTTACGCCCCTTGTTATAGACCAATATTATTTGGCCTTAATACTTAATATACATTCGTAGCTGGTGCAGATTACTCTCTAACGTCTGGACATGAATAGTTAATATATACCTATATATTTTTTTTTTAAACAGTACACCATTCCTGCGATGCATTTCATTTCAGAGTCCAATCACCCTTTCGTTCGCAAACATTCTGTAGCCAATTGGTTCATCAGCATGGTCACGGCAGCACAAAGTATTTCAGGCGGTTAATGTGTTGATCTTGTTGGAGGCGGTGATCTGGTTGTGCTTGTAAGGGGAGCGACTGCATTTGACTGAGTTAATGTTATGATATGAGGGGGAATAGAGGCAGCAGGAAGCCACAGACTGAGAGTTATATAGTGGAAGGAGCAGGGTCCGCCAGCAGCACAGAGTATATCAGATGAGTGATATGTCAGTGAGGACAGGGGCTGTATGTGACAGGGCCAGTGACAGGATGTGAGGAGGGGAATGGGGGCAACAGGAAGCCACAGACTGAGAGTTATATAGTGGAAGGAGCAGGGTCCCCTAGCAGCACAGAGTATATCAGGAGATGAGTGATGTGTCAGTGAGGACAGGGCTGCATGTGTCAGGGGCAGTGACATGATGTGAGGAGGGGAATGGAGGAAGCCAGAAGCCACAGACTGGGAGTTATATAGTGGGAGGAGCAGGGTCCCCAGCAGCACAGAGTATATCAGGAGATGAGTGATGTGTCAGTGAGGACAGGGCTGCATGTGACATGGGCAGTGACATGATGTGAGGAGGGAATGGAGGCAGCAGGAAGCTACAGACTGAGAGTTATATAGTGGGAGGAGCAGGGTCCCCAGCAGCACAGAGTATATCAGGAGATGAGGTATGTGTCAGTGAGGACAGGGCTGCATGTAACGGGCAGTGACATGATGTGAGGAGGGGAATAGAAGCAGCATGACACTTTGTAAGTGCTATAATAGATATCACTAGGAGATAACATACAATGGGGTCAATTCAATTCGGCAATTTATGAATAGCGCCGGGAATTAGCTCCCGACGCTATTCAATTCAGCTCCAGTTAAGTCGGCGATGTCCCGTTCTCGCCGACTAAACAGGTTGAATTGTCGGGAGAACGGGTATTCTCCGACTTAACTCCCCGGCGCGAGGCTGATTCCCAACAGAATCAGCCTCGCGCCAGCCGCGAGGCAGCACTTTTGTCGGGTTTCTTCTCTCATCCCCCGGGGATGAGAGAAGAATTCCCGACAATTGCGGGTAACTAGCAGCTGAATTGAATAGCGTCGGGAGCTAATTCCCGGCGCTATTCATAAATTGCTGAATTGAATTGACTCCAAAATATTAGGTAAGGTTTTCTAAGACAACAATGAACACAAGTTTCTGGGAGGCCCCAGTTTATGGGTGACATTTATTATGTAAATACTTAGGGTACTTAATCCTTACGGTATGCATATGCATGCTTCAGGAGTATTAAAAGGAGCATAGAAAACATCCAGTCGGTGGTAATGTGTGGTATTTATGAGCTAATTATCTCTTTGCTGTGAAATATGTAGTCCTAATCCCTCTTCATTCCTTGAGAATTGAGGATTAAGCAGCAGTATTCTCTGACTTGTTAGACTCACAGCCAGGATTTTAAGCATTGCAAGAACTTAAATGAAAGGACCACTAATATCCCAGAAAAGTGTTAAAAGTAAAGTGTAAGAGTAACACAGACAGTTGAATCCACACCCCATACCTCAAGAGGACTGTCCAGTCGGCATCTGAGGTAGATAAAAAAATGTCAGTCTGTTAAATTGCTGTGACATCACTGGCCCCGCCCCGTATATGAATCCACCAATCCACATTGTGCACTTTGGTCACTCACTCTGATGGCTGAAATAGAGAAGCACCACCTTAATAATACGGCATATTCTGTATAAACACAGCATTTATTTCAGACATATCAGTTCCAGTCCTCTACTGTGGCCGGTCCCTCTCTGCTGTACCCCACTCCGCCCCCATGACCCTCCGCTATGGCCGGCCTCTCTCTGCTGTACCACGCTCTGCTACGACCCTACGCTATGGCCGGCCTGTCTCTGCTGTACCACGCTCTGCCACGACCCTACGCTATGGCCGGCCCCTCTCTGCTGTACCCCACTCCGCCCCCATGACCCTCCGCTATGGCCGGCCTCTCTCTGCTGTACCACGCTCTGCTACGACCCTACGCTATGGCCGGCCTGTCTCTGCTGTACCACGCTCTGCCACGACCCTACGCTATGGCCGGCCCCTCTCTGCTGTACCCCACTCGCTCCCTTGATCCTCCGCTATGGCCAGCCCCTCTCTGCTGTACCCCACTCGCTCCCATGATCCTCCGCTATGGTCGGCCCCTCTCTGCTGTATCCCACTCCGCCCCCATGACTCTCCACTATGACCGATCCTCTCTGCTGTACCACGCTCTGCCACGACCCTACGCTATGGCCGGCCCGTCTCTGGTGTACCACGCTCTGCCACGACCCTACGCTATGTCCGGCCCGTCTCTGCTGTACCACGCTCTGCCATGACCCTATGCTATGGCCGGCCCCTCTCTGCTGTACCACGCTCTGCTACAACCCTACGCTATGGCCGGCCCGTCTCTGCTGTACCACGCTCTGCCACGACCCTACGCTATGGCCGGCCTGTCTCTGCTGTACCACGCTCTGCCACGACCCTACGCTATGGCCGGTCCCTCTCTGCTGTACCCCACTCGCTCCCATGATCCTCCGCTATGGTCGGCCCCTCTCTGCTGTACCCCACTCCGCCCCCATGACTCTCCACTATGACCGATCCTCTCTGCTGTACCACGCTCTGCCACGACCCTACGCTATGGCCGGCCCGTCTCTGGTGTACCACGCTCTGCCACGACCCTACGCTATGGCCGGCCCGTCTCTGGTGTACCACGCTCTGCCACGAACCTCCGCTATGGCTGGACCCTCTCTGCTGTACCACGCTCTGCTATGACCCTCTGCTCTGGCCGGTCCCTCTCTGCTGTACCACATTCCGCTCCAATGACTCTTCGCTCTGGCTGACCCTCTTTGCTGTACCACCCTCCCCCCCCTATTCACCCCTCCGCTGCTCCCATAACCATACTAACTATGGGAGCTCGTCCTAATCTCCTAAATCTGTCCCACCTCCCTCGCATGGGAGCTGATGGGACGCACACCCAGATCGGTTGAAAGCCCAAATATATATTATACGTTGTATGGGCACTCACCATATACAGAATTGATAGTTGAAAAGTCAACGTTTGGGTTCAAACTGACAGTCTTCAGGCTGTGCTGATGTAAAGATGCTCTGCTGTTGGTCCTGATGAAGATCCAGTATGGACCGAAACGTCGACTTCTTGCACTTATGCACTTTGAAAATGTTCTGTAATAAAAAAAGTAATTTTATACAATCAAGTCTGTTTATGGTGAGTGCCCATACAATATATATACACATACACTCCAACTGAGTTATTTTTACTGTTTCTTGTGCACCTCCCCATCAGTCATGACTCAATAAAAAAAATAAGGATGTTTCTTTTGCACTATTTAAGGTGACTCACCTACCACATCCGTATAATATCTGATATTTCCCTCCTTGACGCTTGATCACTCCTCACTCTCATAACAATTGTGGATTAAACAGCATCCAAATACAATGAGTAACTGTCCGTCAATCTAACTTTTCTGTATTGGGTTTTATATAGGTGACTGCTGCTCTTTGGCTGAATGAAGACTGAATCTCCCTTTCAGTTTTGGGCGATTTGGTTATTTAATGTGTAGTTTAGTGTTTTTCTCCACTGTGCACCTGAATCATAGTAAAACTTGGCTGCTGGCCACTGAATTTGGCTCCTAGGTTCTAAAGGTGGCATTACAGAATGGTGTTCAGCAATCTAATCAGTTTTGGCTAATATGGGAAGTTGATTAAGCCAATGGTGCACAGTAGCGCGTATCCACCGGCTTATGTCCCAGATCGCCGTAATGGTCCCATACCAAACTCTATCTTGTTCCTGCATGTCTTTTCCAGGCAGGCTCAGCGGGTGTCAGTGGCCCTGCCCAGTGATCCTCCGTTTGCATGAATGTAAGGCCCACTGGAGAAGGATGCCTACACCTGTAGCCTGTCCGAGGAACTAGCGGAGGGCGGAGCGCAGTGTGAGAGTTTTTTGGGACACCGGCGGATTTGACGAACGATGCAACCAATGCAATTACAATGTCTCTTTTTGTTCTATGAACTCATTGTAACTCGGATACTGCTGCACCAACCCACAGCCCTCCCAAAAAGTGCTTCCCAGGTAACTGAGACCCAGTGCGAGCGAATGGCATTGACGTAATTCTGAACGGACGGAAACTTTTACAGAGTGATATACTGTAGTTGTTTCTTTAAGATATTGTCCCATTGTCTCTAGTAAGTGCCTCAACCTTAATGGTGTGATGAATGGGGACCTTTGTAGGGCGGGTGTGTAATTGGGCCCCATTCTCTCCCTCGGGTAAGTCACTTGTGTTAGAGTTACCGCTGTTTCCTACAGTCGTATCTGAGTTTACATCTCTGACTTCCCTTCACTCCTTATAATACTTTTAATTAAGAGCCGCTAGGATGGAGTTGGTAAACCAAAGATAGAAAGGGCGCAATCAGCAGTTAAATACAATTGTCATGAGTGACCTGGGAGTGTCCACATCTGTGGTGTAGTCTCAGTAGAAGCTACAGCACTTCTCTACCTTGACTGTAGTCTGTCACATCCACACCGGCTTTGTGAACAGTTAACTGACACCTACTGCTTAAACCTGATCTCCGTACTAACCCCCTGAGGTAGTGTCAAGGTCAGTTCTCCAGAATAGCTGCGCGGCTTCCCAAAAACCGGTCTAGCAGCTGCAGTGTCGCTGGCTCAGCCTCTCAGAAATTAATTACAATACATTCTGTATGTATAAAATCACTCTTTTTCGTGTCAGCGTTTGAATATTTCACGTTCCAAGCGTTTAAGGTCTCGTGGCCAAGTTCGTGGCCAGTTCTTGCGCAGTAGATTGCAAGCTCTTGCTACCCACCCATGTTTTCCCGCCTGTGCTTGGGATCTTAGTGTGCGATGAAAAATGTACACTGTAAAATAAATAGTGCGCTATAGTAAGCCCTGTCAGGCATTGTAAGCTGTAACAACAACACTCACCGACTAGTGTTGTTTTGCTGGAGGAAGGGAATTTTTCCCTGGAACAATAACATCTTTTATTAATCAGCCGGCTGCTGGGATTCATTCTTTGTAAGCTCTTTATAGTAGCAGTAATGTATAGCGGAGATTCGAGGTTACCTAAGGCAGCCCGGGGTGTGTTTAACATGTGCAAAGATGCTGCCTGTTTACCCGTGGTCACTAGGGCTTACACTCTAGTATATAAATTGTGGGCGTGGGGGTTTTAGTTTAGATTATGCAGCGACAAATGTGAGTTGCTCAGACTGGGTTATCGCATACTTGCCTACTCTCCCGGAATGGCCGGGAGGCTCCTGAAAATCGGGTGACCCTCCCGGCCCCCCGGAAGAGCAGGCAAGTCTCCCGATTTGAGGGGTCCCCCCTGCCCGTCCGGCCACTTTGTGTGTAAAGTGGGCGGTCCGGGCAGTCGATGACGCGTTTCTTGCTGAATCGCGTCATCATAGTCACGCCCCCTGCAGTATAATGCCGGCGATCGCGGCATTACAGAGCGGGGCGGGGCTTAAAGGAGATGTCACCATAACCCCGCCCCCATCCCACTCTTGCTCCGCCCCATTCCGCCTCCAGTCCACCCCCTCCTTACGTCACAGCGCTCCCAGGCCCGCCTGTTGAGCCGACCTGGCTGCTCTCTCCCGCAGAGAGCAGCCAGAATGTCGGTAAGTATGGGTTACCGGCGTCCAGTGTGGATGTCGAAGTCATCTCTAATATTCTTGTATTGCTAATCCTGCAATGACTTGCGCAACCTCTGCGCCGGGAATGACCCCCCCCCATCAGAGCTAGTCACGGTGTTCGGCAGCCTCTTGCACGACACCACAGCTCAGCAGAGGTGTCCCATCTGCAGTTTGTGATCCATCTCAGCCCTTTATTTTTTCCAAAAACAAGGCCCCTGGAATAATAGAAATAAATCTTTCCCCAACTCCCTTAATTGCGGGACAGCGGCGATAGCACTCTACGACCGGGAGCACCCAGCTCTGCCGTCCTTCGCTCGGGATGGGCCGACGTGGACGGGACTATTTATATCTTATATAAGCTGTAAGATGAAAGGAACATTCGGACAGTCAGATCTGTCACCCCCTCCCTCGACCCTCTGTACAAAGCTGTTTCATGATCCCCTCCCGGTGTGTTGCACTGCACCTTGTGTGTCCTCCCTGTTGCATAGATTAGACCGTGATGTTTGTACAACAGCGAGAAGTCTGTTTTGTGCTTTGTGGGATCTGATCTTTTCTCATCTTGGGATACTCGGAAATCTGCTTATAGTTGCATAATAGATAGTTGGAGATAGTGTTTAGGTAGAGATGAGCGGAGTTTTTGAAGCGGTAGCATGGAATATTTGCCTTGCTCCGCTCTACTTGTCCAGCTCTACCGCAAACTCTTTGCACAGCAGATTGACTATTGTCATCTCGGCTTTACGCATTCTGTGGATTCACTGGTGTATCCGGAGACCCAGGCTTGTTGGAGGGGCCTGGCAGAAGCCTGGGTCAGCTGCTAAGGGTGGACGAATATCCCCCATTGCAGAATGCGCCACCGCAAAAAGTGCATACTAATTTCTATTTAATATTTACATTTCAGAAGGGGCTTGGCCTTTGTCTAGGCTCCTCCCTCCTAGTTCCCGGGCCCCGTTCTGCTTTGAACTGCCCAAGAGATGACTTGCTCTGCTGCTCAATCCAACGATTTGCGTGAGGCATGAGGTATGTCCCCTAGGGCGAGATTTATCAAACCTTCTAAAGAGGGCAAGTGGAGCTGTTGCCGATAGCAACCAGGTAGATTTTAGCTTTCATTCAGCTGCCAGGAGTCATTTTTGCAAATTCTAACTGTACAGAAAGAGTTATGGAACTTTGGTACCAGTTACTATATAATAGTTCCTATCTCTGTGAATGAATGAATGAATGAATGAATGAATGAATGAATGAATGAATGAATGAATGAAGCAGCAAAGACTTTTAAAGATTTTTTTTTTTTGCGTTGAACCATTTTAGGAAGAGCGCAGGCATACATTAAGTCTGCGCAGCACGTTGGCAGCGAGCTACGTGGGTTTATCATCTAGCTCAGGATTAAACGGTGAAAGCTTTGGCTGTAAAATATGACTTGTCTATAGCAGAAAAACAAACAAAACGGTGTGACAGCTGAGCGTAGGTAAGGAAAGCAGGAGGACTGCGAAGTGCTTGTAAGTGTGCGTAAATAATTTAGTAAGGGAAGAAAAAAAAATGGACATGTTTAAAGGGAAGAGCAATAGACAGAGACAAGCGTGGTAGGACGAGCGCTGGTGTATCAATCTCACTGCAGCAGACATCAGTCACCAGGCTGCGGATCAATCATCTATCAGAAATTCATGTTGGACAGAATAATTGTTTTATAAATTATTGATGTTTTATTAGGAGATTTATGTTAAACAAAATACAATTTAAACAAGCCCATCAGTCAGTCTTGTCTGGAAGAGTCTTCTTTAACATGCCTGCAACAACAATCAGGGCTGAGGATCCGCATAAAGGCACGCCAGACGAGAGGGAGGGAGACACTGGGCCCAAATCATAATTGTACGCAGTGCCGATGTTCACGCAACTGCGCGATTGTCCGCAGACTGCCATGCCGCAATCGCACCAAGGTACTGTTGTGCCACAGTTCGCAGTGAGGTTTTTAACGCAGAGTGGTTGACTGGAAGGAAGGGGGGGGGGACGAGAGTGGCGGCAAAACTGCAGGCGGCTCACGGTCATTTTCGAGGCGTGTACCTGCCTTCAGCTACGGTCACGTATGTAAGGACTGCGTCTTCACCTGGCACGCCTGCATTTTTCCGAACATTCCCTGAAAACGGTCAGTTGCCACACAGAAACGCCCACTTCCTTTCATCGCTAGACCCTGTGCAAAACTGCCGATTTTTAGCCTGATCACTGCGCTGCGAACAAATGCAGCTAGCGATCAACTCGGAATGACCACCATAGTCCATCACAGTAGCATAAGACAGTCTCTAATCTTTGTCTAAGATCTACAGGACTTCACATGTTGCCCAGAGCATCCTGAAATGCATTCCCGGAGTACAACAAGTACATGTGGGTAAAATGGCCGCAGTGGATCACAATGGAAGCTGTTCGGTTCAGGATCCGTGTGCTAGCTGCAGTTCCTCACATTGCACTGATAGGAACAGACCCTTATTCCACATTCTGCAATAGTCCTGCAATTTGTACAGACGGAGTATCTGTTTCTTTGTTTTTCATGAAGAGGGTGCAGGAATGGCGGGATGGATCGTGGCTGCCATGGTTTACACAAGGTCAGCGGGGAAGAATACATTTTTATAAATTGTTTATACACTTGGCCTTGATTGTATATTCCACTTAAGAAATGGAGCTTAACTCTGATTTGATTTGGAGTTCTTGAAAGTTTCAGCAGATCTCATCCCCTCCCCCCCACTCTCGGAGCCGCGTGTCGGTGGAATGTCCAAAGCTTAAATCTAATTAGAACAGCTGGGCTTCTGAAAATTCAATTATTGTGAATGTATATCTTAACCATCCACTCTACAGCCTCTCCCATGGAAAGATCCTAAAATACTTAGAAGTGTAGCGATACGTATTGAATGGGAATGTAATTCCGGCCATATCACTAGGCTTCTATTTGGTTTTGGCCCGGTGATACCTCATTGATATTTTATGGCAAGGATAGTCAGGGGGGTCAGTTCTGACCAATAGGGAGTCATGTGGGCTACTAAAACCTTTCCATGGCTTTTTCTTGCTTAGAAACCAGAATCCGCGGCAACGGCACATTGCACCCTTCGCAGGTAATAGGATCGATCCCTATGGCTGTTCTACTGGTATCATCCTGGCTATGAAGTAATTTGTGCCTTTGCTACAGATAAATGTAAAAGATCCAAACACAACGGCAACAAATTGTGAGGGTCACTGCTTGGGAGGTAGTTACGTGACCACCAGTCACAATCCCGATGCCAGAATCCCACCCCCTTACAGTTCCGACTATTCCCACTTGTGGGTGTCCATGCAAGGGGCTTCGTTGTGCTCCCCCACCGGGCATCTTGGCTTCAGTATTGCCGCTGGTCACTCATACCCAACCCCACTACTTAATGGGGCAAAAATTAGAGTAATCACGTAAGGACCAGTCAGATGTTGGCTCCTATTGGCGACTGATAACAGCTAATTGCTGATTGGTTGTGGACTATGAAGACTGTTTTTTAATAAAAGCCTTTTGGTGTAGACTTTTATGTCCAAATTTAAGAACAGAAATGTCACCCCTCCCTCCAAGACTCCTTAATCGGAGCAGCGTCAGAGTTGCACATTGCTTGATTTCATTGTGTACGTTGCAGAACGTTTTGCTGCATCAAGATCCCATACTTTTGGAAAGGGCCTGGGAATAATAGGGAGCCACCCCCTTACCAGGTCTCACCACACACAATGGGTAATTGTTAGCTCTTGTCGTACAGATGCTCGTGCAGATGGAAGCCTGTACCTGCAATGCATAGCAAATGAATTATACTGGCAACCCCGTTTTATACATCATAAATATGTAATTTGTTCAGCTGTTGTAATTAAATATGTATGTGTGAAACAGCCACTATTCAGGTCATTAATGATGCGCCATGCCAAATTACAGCTTGCAGACGGTAATGTGTACCGTTGTACAATGAGGGAATTGCCCAGGACTCCTTGTGAAGAGAGGGAATCAGTGCATTTAAGTGGCATATTTTTATTACTATAATTTGGTTCAGTTCACATGGCACACAGGATGCGGGTAATGCCGGGTTACTGAGGCACAGGCAGGAGATCATTGCAGTCTTAGTTATTTATCTCACTCTTATTCATTCCCTAAACTATCCTTCAGGAGGTCTTGTTTCTGCTTTAAGAACAGGTCCATTTTTTTACATTAATATATATCGATGGCTGTGTCTACTGAGCAGGGGCGGTTCTAGCCCTTGTGGCGCCCCGGGCGGAAAATAGGGGCGTGGATTCATACAGGGGTGTGGTCAGTTACGCCCCCTGTAGAGTCGTGCCCCCATTTGTGCCCCCTGTACAGTAGCGCCGCTTACAAAAAAAAAAAATGAATACTTACTATCCCCGCTCCTGATTCCTGACCGCTGCAGATCTCCGCCGACGCCACTCATCTCCTCGGATCTATGGGAGAGACGTCATGACGTCTCTCCCATAGCACAGCATAGATAGACACTAGAGGTCAATTATGACCCCTAGCGTCTGTGCCAGTCCCACAATGCTGTGCTGTGCGAGATGACGTCATCGCGCACCGCACAGCAAAGGTCCTCTCCACGAAGATAAACTAGACTGGTAGCGTCTAGATCCCTTCACAGCGAGGGACACAGTGGGTGGCACTGCCAAGCAGTAGCGGATCTTGCCATGGTGCAGCGCCCTCCGAATGGTGCCGGCGCCCTCCGGATGGCGCCGGCGCCCTCCGGAAGGCAGCGCCCTGGGCAAAAGTCCTGCTTGCCCGTGGCAAGATCCGCTACTGCTACTGAGCCGACTAATATGCATGGAATAACTGGTTTATATTTAAATCCCGTACAATAAAAGTTTAATGCTGCTCCTCACCTCTGTGGTGCACCGGCGGCCAGTAGATGCCGCCTGACGGAGGAATCCCAGAGTTGCTCCGTTCGGACATACACACCTCAGCATCACAGAGCCCCGCCTCTCAGCAGCTCCGTCATTTTGACGGGCTAGTGACCAGTATGTCCACAATGGTTTCTGTCACTGCTCTGCTACAGGCTGTCATAAGAGGGGGAGGGGCTTCTCTAGACAGGCAGACAGTGATTGGGAGCTGGGCAGACTTGCATTAAAGAGAAGCACCGTGTAGGTGGGCAGATTTATACACGGGGCGGAGCAAGTGATGTCACAGTGCCTTGAGTGACTGCAGTCGCAGCTTTTAGACCTGTATCAAGTTATGTCGGGACTCTATGCTAATGATGTGAAAAGAGCTTCAGCTGTCTGTAATGGTGGTGATAGCGTTGGGATGGCAGGTTAATACTGAATACTGCATTTTACCTCCATTATACATATTTTGAAATGTAGATTTTGGGGTTTACTGGTAGTTTAAAGAATACCTGTCATCTGCATACAGAACAGATAATATTAACGCTATCAATTCATATGTACTAGGGTATCGGTGGATCATATTGGTGTACTGCTGCAAAACTGGCGTATTTTGTCATGCTGATCAAGTACATGTCAAAGATGTCCAGTGATGTCACTAATTCTGCACCAATTGATTGGCTGCATTCTCAAGATTGTTATGTCAGCGTGTGAAGTGACTGCATCGGCTGTGTCTGCGAAGAGCATTGGATCGTATATGCAATGGTGGAGAGTTCACGGCTCAGAGAGCTGATAGTGGGGTAGATGTATTAACCTGGAGAAGGCATAAGGAAGTGATAAACCAGTGATATGTGCAAGGTGATAAAGGCACCAGCCAATCAGCTCCAATATGTAAATTAACAGTTAGGATCTGATTGGCTGCTGCCTTTATCACCTTGCACATATCACTGGTTTATCACTTCCTTATGCCTTCTCCAGGTTAATACATCTGTCCCAATGTTCTGTCTGCTAAGCCTCTTTGACCCAGATTTATCAAGCCTTGGGGAGTGATAAATTGCACGGTGATAAAGTATCAGCCAATCAGCTCCTAAGTGCCACGTTACAGGCTGTGTTTGAAAAATGACAGATGGGAGCTGATTGGTTGGTACTTTATCACCATGAAATGTATCACTCTCCGAGGCTTAGTAAACCTGGGCCTTAATCTTGTAGACTATAGTCCTATAGTTGTGTTATTGCGTTGCCTCAGTTTTGCATTAAACAGCCCAGGGACATGTAGACGTCATTGCACAGAAGTAAACAGCCACAGGCATATGTTTGTGTCACTGCCGTACGCCCATCTTTAAATCGTAATTATTAAACTCCCTTTTTTTCTCCAAAAAGTGAGATTTCTGTGTCACTGGCAATAGCAACAAGGTGAAAAGCATGCCCCTGGTTTGGTTTATAGATGTGTGATGTGAAAGTACCCAGCAAAGTAGCTGACTCATCATTTATCTCCAGTCCTTGTCCTTAAACCCTCTCCTGTTGCCTGCAATTCCCATTCCATTACTGACTGCAGAGAATAAACTCTTCCGCTAGACCACAGAAAGGAACAAAAGCGAGAGACGCATCCTACTGATTCTAATACTGATGCTTCCTGATAAGTGTTTGCAGCGTTCTGCTGAAATGGGGACCATTTATATGGAGCGGATCCGATGAAAATGCTGAATGACTTGTAAACCTCCCTGAGTGTCCTGTGCATTCATTTCCACAAGCCAGCGTCATGGCCTTTGGATAAACACAACAACGCCTCTGGGTGCCGGTGACTAGGGGGTCTATTTACTAGAGGGCCCTACACATTGGCCGATTTTCGGAAAGATATGAACGATCTCGTTCATAAATGAACGAGAACTCGTTCATATCTTTCAGTGTGGAGACTCCAGCGATGAACGATGCGCGTCCCCTGCGCTCGTTCATCGCTGGTCTCCCGTCGGCTGTGCATGCAGGCCAATATGGACGATCTCGTCCATATTTGCCTGCACTTCAATGCAGCCGCGTGACGGGGGGAGTGAAGAAACTTCACTCCCCCCGTCGCTCGTCGGCCGTATCCGCCGTCGGGCAGCTCGGCGGCGGGTCGGCCAGTGAGTAGGGCCCTTAAGTCTTGGATGGAGATAAAGTACCAGCCAATCAGCTCCTAACTGTCATTTTTCAAACCCAGCCTGTGACATGGCAGCTAGAAGCTGATTGGCTGGTACTTTATCTCCATCCAAGGCTTAATAAATAGACCCTATATTCTCCTATGTGACTTCTCTTTTCTCTGCGCAAAATTTGAATTCAGCACAAATAAGAAGTTTTAAAGTGACAATGACCTTAGTCGGCATCTTTTCCCCGGCGTAGTTTGCGCCAACACAGCCCGACGGTGCCCCCTAATCACTGCATAGCCTACCGCTGCAGATCTCTCGTACAGATTACACACATCAGTGATGTCATTGGCTACAAGGCAGCTGTAAAACTGAAGACATTTTAGATAAGCAGGAGATGAAAACGGAAAGCAAAAAAAAAAAACAGCGCCTTAAGCGTAAAACGGGGCAGCGCATGAAAACTCTTGAACGTAGTTAAGAGACGGACAGAGACAGAGTCCCATATCACAACAGATGTTATGGGGCCTCTAAACAAGGTGTCAACTTGGCTGGCTCACTGTAAGCTACTGCTCTCTGTTATCAGCCATTATATACAGCTAATACCCCTTTTCCACTAGTGTAGCACGGGTCGCAGCCGTGTCACCTGACACGGCTGCGACCCGTGCTACAGCCCCCTGCAGACAGCGCTCACCAACCCGGCAATTGCCAGGTTGGTGACGCGCTAGTGACACGGCAGGGGCGGCGCTGGGAGATCACATGATCTCCCAGCACCGCCCTCCCTATACACTGTGAACGGGAGCCGTGTCGCCTCGACGCGGCACCCGTTCACACTAGACAGCTAGCCGGGTTGAACACGTGTTCAACCCGGCTAGCTACCCGGGTAGGATTCCCGGATCACTTGATCCGGGAATTTGCAGGGGGACCCTTTCCCACTAGGGAAAAACACGGGTAAATGCGCTTCCCCGCGCATTTACCCGTGTTTAAAAAAGCTAGTGGAAAAGGGGTATTAATGTTCACTGGAACCCCGTACTCCCTCACAATCAGTCATCTCTAGCTATCCTGTGTTACCTGCCCACAGGAGCTGCAGTGCTGAAATGCACTCACTTTTGTGCAGCTATTGAATTGCAGGTGTGTTGTATCTCTGTAATGTACAGAATGGAACCTTATTGTGATACATAGGTGCTGATGCAGTGTTGGAACAATGCATGGAGAAAGCTATATTTTTGCTCACGGGCAGGGCTGTGTGACTCTGAACGGCCCCCTCTGCGTAGTTAGGATATGCGTCCGGTGTACTGCTAGCCACTGTAATCAGTGCACGCCTGCATCTACCCTGTAATAGGTATACAAATATAAGCCTCCTAAAAGATGTATATTCTCTTATGTCCAGCCTTGAAACTGGAATTGCATACATGAGGATGCCCCTTCTCCGGTCATCAAAGTAGACGTGATCAAAATGCGTATAACTCTGCATTACCGTGCTTGTGTGGTCCTGTTGCCTGAGCAGTGCGCCGCATGAATGCGCTCCGCAAACAGGCAGACCCGCACCGCTCTGCTTTGGCCCCATATTCTGCAGTCTGCCAGCATTGAGAGTCGCAGTGGGAGGTGGCTATCGGCTCCAGGTGACTAGCAGCCCTGCTATTTTATGTGCATAGGGGAAAGGTAAATTCGAGAAGTCAGTCCAAGCAACGAGCAGCCTCTTTTATAATTATATATATATATATATATTCGCAAATGTCACTTGTAGCTCGTTTAAAGATGAAATGTTCAGTAATATCAAAAAATATCTGATACTGTAATCGCAGTTCAGATGTCTCACACCAGAAGTTCACGTAGCTGTCTCCAAATCTTGGCATTAATAACTGACTGACGAGAACCAAAAATAACATTCAGCGCAGCTGGGGCCATTTACTCCGTGTCACTTAAATGTCAAAACTTTTTTAATTGGTTTCAAAATACAATTTTGTAAACAAAAAATAAATAAATAGGTGCCATAGGGTACACCTGTTTTTGGTGCTTTAACTAAATCAGACGTATGTAACTTTACAGTTGTGGGGGGTCATTCCGAGTTGTTCGCTCGCAAGCTGCTTTTAGCAGCTTTGCACACGCTAAGCCGCTGCCTACTGGGAGTGAATCTTAGCTTATCAAAATTGCGAACGAAAGATTAGCAGAATTGCGAATAGACACTTCTTAGCAGTTTCTGAGTAGCTTCAGACTTACTCGGCATCTGCGATCAGTTCAGTGCTTGTCGTTCCTGGTTTGACGTCACAAACACACCCAGCGTTCGCCCAGACACTCCTCCGTTTCTCCAGCCACTCCCGCGTTTTTCCCAGAAACGGTAGCGTTTTTTCGCACACACCCATAAAACGGACAGTTTCCGCCCAGAAACACCCACTTCCTGTCAATCACACTACGATCACCAGAACGAAGAAAAAACCTTGTAATGCCGTGAGTAAAATACCTAACTGCATAGCAAATTTACTTGGCGCAGTCGCACTGCGGACATTGCGCATGCGCATTAGCGACTAATCGCTCCGTTGCGAGAATAAAATAACGAGCGAACAACTCGGAATGACCCCCATGGTTTTGCCCAACTGCTAACAAAATTCCTGCTGTGATCAACTTGGAATTACCCCCAACGTGCACTGCAGGGTGGGGCAGATATAACGTGCAGAGAGTTAGATTTGGGTGGGTTATATTGTTTCTGTGCAGGGTAAATAAATACTGGCTGCTTTATTTTTACACTGCAATTTAGATTTCAGTTTGAACACACTCCACCCAAATCTAATTCTCTCTGCACATGTTACATCTGCCCCCCTCCCCCCTGCACTGCACATGGGGGGGTAATTCAGACCTGATCGCTCGCTAGCGGTTTTTGCAGCGATGCGATCAGGTCAGAACTGTGCATGCGTATGCACCGCAATGTGCAGGTGCGTCGCACGGGTTCAAAGCGGATCGTTGCTGTGTGATGGGTTTTACGAAGAATCCATTCGCACAGCCGATCACAAGGAGATTGACAGGAAGAAGGCGTTTGTGGGTGGCAACTGACCACCGTGACAGTGATTGAAAGCATTAGCTGAAAAGCACAGACGGAGTTTGAAAGGGGGAAAAAACTGTTTAGTAAAAGTTGCAGGAAGGTATGCATAGTCGTAGTTGTCTGGAGGTGGCTTGCATCCGTGTGAATGACAACACCACAAATCTATGTTATATTGTGTTAGGTTTGGTGCTTATTTCTCTGTGTCTTTATTTGCTTCCAGCAGTGAGGAGGTCACCGGCATCTTACAGTCTACAAGGGGCTGATAAAATGCGTGTCAGTGCAAAACCACATAGGCGATTGTGTGGCAGGGATAGATGCTTTGGCTGCAATTGTTTTCTCTGCCTGCTGAGGAGCTAATCCATCTGACGTTTCAGACCAACTAGGTAACAGGAGGAAACCTCATCCTGGTTAATTCTGTCTTGTTCAGAATGGGAACAGAACATTCCCCGGGTGATCCTCTTTCACATGATTCTCTCCGGTCTCCTGCAATCTGGGCTTGATACGATTACTGCCGGGCTTCTGAGGGCTAAAGTGGACGACACTGGTGACATCACTGGGATATTGATATATACTGAAGTTATTAACGCTTTCTGCGCTGTACTCTGTGTAAAATGACATTTGTGATGTCGGTAGAGTGTCAGAAGCAGTAAACAGCGGCGGCTGGAGGATGAGTCTCACTTGTTCACTTTAATCGACCACTAGCCATATTATACAATCTATCAATTTTTTCTATACCGTCCTGCAATATTTACTAAATTCCTGTGCTCTTTAGCCATGCATCACATCATCAGGCAGTGCTCTTTATTTTCGCTGTCCCTGGCTATAAGACAAAGTTGCTTCCGGATAGAAGGTTCTGTCATGTGCACTGGCAAGACAAATACACAAGTTTGCCTAGTGATAATAATAGAAGGCTAAGGGGAACATTTACTAAGCAGTGATAAGAGCGGAGAAGTGAGCCAGTGGAGAAGTTTCCCCATCAACCAATCAGCAGCTTTGTATAATTTTATAGTATGCAAATTATAGATGTTACTTCAGTGCTGATTGGTTGCCATGGGCAACTTCTCCACTGGCTCACTTCTCCGCTCTTATCACTGCTTAGTAAATGTACCCCTAAATAACATAGAAGAAAACTAGGGACTAAAAAAGCAGCATATCTGGTAAATGTGTCAGGAAGGCGCGTACAAGCCATGAGATTAAAGTCGTCAGAAGGTAGAACCCCTGTTTAAATAAGTGTATTGTGTAACAACATTTTTTTTGTTATGTTATTAAGGTTCTTGTTGTACATCTCGCTCCGCAGAGAAATCCGCAGTGCGCACTTAGCGGACAATATAAGCCTTATCTTTTATTTGTTTGTCTTTGCTTCACCCCCCCAAGAGCAAGTGGCATTTAACTTGCCGTTGTTGGTTTTCAAATGGAATCTGAAATAAGCCATCGCCCTCTTTAAGACCCTTAAATTAAAAAGAACGTGGTTGAACCTCAGTATTTCCCCTGGGCCTAATTTAAAGACCAAGTAAGTTGCCACTTTAATGTAGAAACGTGTATCCTGCCCATTCCCAGATGCCGGAGAGACCCGGGCTTGTTTGCTTCTTCCCGTTATTGTTCCCAGTGTTGGTAACGTGCTTCTGACACCTCTGGAACCGAGCAGGCGAGGAAATGATGTCTACGGACCATGTGTGGGGAAAAAAATAAATGGCACGTTGGTGCTTTTAAGGCAGTGACTGGTAGGAAGGAGGCAGAGAGTTAACCGTTAATGGGCCACATCCAAAACCCCAGCTCCGTTCTTTAACCTGCTCCTCGCCAAAAAATTCCTGCAGCACGTCTGTTCCTGAGCTCCTGGCATGCAGCTGATTAGCTGGGCTGGGCCAGTTGTATGGCTGCAAGCCAGTCACTTTGTGATAAAACAGCTGCAAGACACGACCAGTCGGCCTTGATTGTTTGCTGGCATTTGTCTCTTTGGCCACAGCCGAAGTAAACACTTTCTCTTGAATGTTGATTTGCTGTTGTGTCTGGCAGGCAGAAGAAGGCTTGAACTTTAGCCAGGCTACAAGCGACTATTTTTACCTCCTGAGTGCAGCGTTCGACTGGCCAGGCCTTGGAAGGGAACGAGCTGTCTGCGATTCAGCCAAAGGATTTTTTTTTTTTTAATGACTTTGTATGACATAGCGAGACAGGATCACATCTGGTCATCTCTGCATTAACCATGTAGAGCGTGCACGTCTCCGAGCGGCAAGCCGTGCACAAGCTAATATGTGGATTTCCTGTTCTGCCGTCCGCAGCCCTTGGAAAGTTTACAGTTAATATATTCCCTGGAACGCTGTCAAGTTTTCGACAGTGCCTGAGTGTAATGCTGAGCTGTGATATCAAGACGCAGAGCAAGTTGCAAGAAATCTGTTTCTACTCAAATCTGTTCAGGTTTATAAAACTCCAGCAGAGAAAGAGAGAAGAAAAAAAAAAAGAAAAAAAAGAGAAAAATAAAAGAAAATAACTGTATATATGTATATAAAAAAAAAGAGGGGGGGTCTTTGACTCGTTTCCCTCAAAGCGCTCAATGTCCGCCATTTTAAGAATTCTGCAAAAGGCAAAGTTCTTAGTGCCTTACATGGCGGCTGTATATACTGCAGTCCCGGCCAATGGTGTAAACAGTGCCAAGTCACGTGACGTGCCACGAGTGCAGTCACGGCCATTTCCTGGTTTCGAAAAAACTTGGTTACCTCTATAGATTACCTTGCATTTTGATGCCAGATGCTCCTCGTTGAAGCTGTCTAGCGGACTGGCATTTGTCCATAAAGTTATTTTAGTAGGTAAAAAAAAAAAAAAAAGGACTCTGAGCACTTGAGCTGTACGCATTCTTTATGTAAAATGGATTTCCCTACCTGGCCTCAGTCCAGACGTAAGGAGCTGGGCGTGAAGAGGACTCGTCTGCAGAGAAACTAGTGGACTGACACACTCGACGCTTCTGGCTCGTTACCAAACAAGCTCAGCTGATGCCAAAATTCTGCAAAATATCACATTATTGTGTAATGGGAAGATCGCGATAATTACGGCACTTGGCAAGGTGTTTAACTTCCAAAAGAAGTTATTTTATTTTTATTTTTTTGTAACAAAGGTATCCGGCCGTCATTAAAAATAATAATGAAAAAAAAAAAATCCCTTTTTTTTTTTTTTTTAAGCATACGCTCATGTTTGGCAGATGCTGAGATGCAATACAACCCCCCCCCCCCCACCCCCCTTCCAAAGGAATTTTCATTCAATGTATATGTTTATTTAACTCAGACATTGTTAGAATGTCTCAGCACAGGCTGAAATTAACTTTTAACGTTCTCTGTAAGTTCCAGCAGTAAGCGGAGGAGATCTGCCGCTGTGAAAACTCGTGCAGAGCCCAGCATGATCAAAATGAAGATATAAGCACAGGTGCGAAAGACAGAATAACAATCAAAATTCCCAAATATGCCTAGGGGCACCCGGATCCAGTGGTGATAACTGCTTGCGGCCAGCATTGTTTGTACCCCTAAGTTCCTGTGTACTCCTGCAGCGTCAGTGGGCAACACAGTGTGCATCAAAAAGGCCGGTCGTGCAGAAATGAGAGCTGCGGCGACCCTGTGTGCATCTTTTGCCGGTATTTTTACTGCCACTTTATGCAAATGCAGCTATAAGCCCACCTTAGACGCTCAGGTGGGTCTTTAGACGC
This sequence comes from Pseudophryne corroboree, assembly GCF_028390025.1. Taxonomy (NCBI): domain Eukaryota; kingdom Metazoa; phylum Chordata; class Amphibia; order Anura; family Myobatrachidae; genus Pseudophryne; species Pseudophryne corroboree. The sequence continues at coordinate 41,522,414 of NC_086452.1, read as the reverse complement.
ATCCATCGGTTGCACCATCGAAACTCGCACCAGTTCGATGCTAGGTGCTCACTGTCTGTCCAAGTATGGCCTCCAAAGTGAGCAACGACTTCAGCAACAGGCACGTGACACTCCCATAAGACTGAGACCATCTCCGTCCAACCTTCTTCCTGTCACGGCCCAGGAACAGCCAGTGCGTTTTCATGACATTTCTGAGACCATGCATCTCAAATTGCAGTTCTGTGTGAACGAACACTGGAGTCATGCGCTGCGCTGCTTTGGTGAATGCGCAGTAGAAAATTGTCGCTCAACTGCTTTACGAACTTGAATCATAGGCCCATAGTGGGACTGGGACACTTTCTCCTGCAGACTGGCATGGTGGTTTTCAGTTCTCTGGTAGCAAGAGGGCACATGAGCAAGATTACCAGTGGTGGGCAACCTATCCTTAGAGATATAACTCTCACTACATTGTGAAAATGCCCATACACGGTTATCTCTACGGCAAACACTGTGTTGCAAAACAGTGAACAGGACAATATTGATCAAGTGAGGTCTGACTGTTCTTCTGGGCTCTTGTCCGCCCCACATGTCAGTGCCGCCCCCCCCCCCCCCCCCCCGCACAAATACAAAAGCATCGCACAGCGGCGATGCTTTTTTATTTCAGGAGTAACTCCCGGCCAGCGCAGAACCTGCGGCTGTCCGGAAGTTGTTTGTCACTGGCTGCAGCGCCCCCCCCCAACGGTCCGGCCACGTCTGCGTTGGCCGGACTGCGTCTCCCGCCCAGCGACCGTCTCGGTCTCAGAGGCGATCGTTAGGCAGCGACGACTGCCATGCGCCGGCGCACTAAAGTGCTGGCGCATGTGCGGATCCGACCCGATCGCTGCGCTGCGAGAAACTGTAGAAAGCGATCAGGTCGGAATGACCCCCAATGTCCACTCCCATGTATCTAGCAAAGGTCACACTGGCAGCATGAAGTTGACCAGTCAGTGGCACTTGAAGAATTGAGGCAGACCATGTGGGTGCAGGATCTACCACAAGGGCAGGGCAGTTGAGAGCTGGACCGGGCCCAGGTACTTTTAAATGGGCGTGGCCTAATCACAGGAGGTGTGGTCATGTACTTTTAGAATAAAATACTGGGAAAAAAAAGGTATTTTAAGCACCTCCATGGCCACACTGCAGCCCAGTACACAGCAGAGTGTGCTGGCCTGAGGAGAAGAGCTGCAGCTGCTGCTGCCAGGTAAGGGGGAGAGGGGGCCTGGGCTCCTACTAGACCCTCACTGGGCCCCTCCATCAGATCTGGGCCCGGGCAATTTGTACCCTCTCCCCCCCTCTCTCAACACCACTGCACAAGGGCCCATGTATAACTCACATTGTGCACCCATTATAGATTCGCCCCCGGCTCCAGTACTGGAATGAAGGGTAGGCAAGAGACCTCTTCATAGTCTCATTCCGTTGTTTCTGAATTGTGGCCTACAATCCTGCACAGTACGTCTTGTAAGGGCTCAGTGGGTAAGATCGGAGTAGTTATACCCTGCGTATAGGAAGTATGATTTGCTGGGTTACGCGAGGACAAGAGGTAGAAAATTGATACATGATTTTAATGGTTTACGACAAGGACATTTGACCGAATGAAAACAGAAAGCTGCTGAAAGGCGAGGTAGAGCAAGCAGCCCCATTGTCTACAGATTGATTTGTCAGTGATAACAATTGCCTATTATATGACACAACGTTCATTAGTTATGGCCAGCGTGCCTGTTTTATAGATGGAATGCGAACGAGAAACAAAACAGAATTTTGCCTTTCATATGTTTGGGCTCAAGTTAATGCCGGGAACTGAGACGCTGTGACAGGCTTAACGGGCGGATTACAGCAGCGATAAAATCCTTCTAATAGATATTTATCCATTTTCTTGTTACGGGGAATCACATTTTCCACTGTCCTGTTGAATAATTCCCATTATCCAGGCGTGCTCCGTGACAGTGGGGTTGTACTCTGGTTGGGTGTTGCTTTTTATTTTCTCCTTTTAGCCAGAAAGAGCAGTGGTTTGCACATACACGGCCTGTCCTAAAGCAGAATTACGCTTGAGAAAGAGTCAAGTAGTCCCGAGACGTTGATCTTTCTTACTAAGAGACCATCCACACATATATACCCCACACATACAAGTAAGTCCAAATGATGCTGCAAATTCTGTTAAAAATCAATTGTACAATTATCCTGGTGTATCAGGAAAGTATACGCACAGCAGTAGTGGGAGCCATCAGAGATGGATTCGGTATGATAATCCCAATGGACGCGATGTCAGCGGTCAGAATACCAACAGCGGCATCCAGACCATCAGAATCCCGACACCCCCCCAGAAAGTACCCTAACCCTCCCTTGCTCCCTACCATAGCCCTCCCTTGTTGCAGTGACGTGCGGTGAGGACATTGGCTGGGGAGGCACTGGTTATGTGCGCGCCTCCAGAAAAGGGGGCATGGGCACTCAAATGGGGGCATGTCCTTCAGTGTAGTAGGACCCCATATACCAGGCATTCCCAACCACGGTCCTCAAGGCACACTAACAGTGCAGGTTTTAGTGATATCCAGGCTTCAGCACAGGTGACTTAATTAGTAGCTCAGTTATTTTCATTTAACCATCTGTGCTGCAGCCTGGATATCACTAAAACCTGCACTGTTGGTGTGCCTTGAGGACCGTGGTTGGGAATGCCTGCCTTATACTATACTGGTGCCCCTTTCACCTTATACCACACAGTATGAGCCGAAATTCACATTACAGCACACGGTAATAGCCGAAATTCACATTACAGCACACAGTATGAGACGAAATTCACATTACAGCAAACGATAGGAGACGAAATTCACATTACAGCACACAGTATGAGACGAAATTCACATTACAGCACACGGTATGAGCCGAAATTCACATTATAGCACACGGTATGAGCCGAAATTCACATTACAGCACACGGTATGAGCCGAAATTCACATTACAGCACACGGTATGAGACGAAATTCACATTACAGCAAACGGTATGAGACGAAATTCACATTACAGCACACGGTATGAGCCGAAATTCACATTACAGCACACGGTATGAGCCGAAATTCACATTACAGCACACGGTATGAGCCGAAATTCACATTACAGCACACGGTATGAGCCGAAATTCACATTACAGCACACGGTATGAGCCGAAATTCACATTACAGCACACGGTATGAGCCGAAATTCACATTACAGCACACGGTATGAGCCGAAATTCACATTACAGCACACGGTATGAACCGAAATTCACATTACAGCACATGGTATGAACCGAAATTCACATTACAGCACACGGTATGAGCCAAAATTCACATTATAGCACATGGTATGAGCCGAAATTCACATTACAGCAAACGGTATGAGACGAAATTCACATTATAGCACACGGTATGATCCACATTTCAGGGACAGGGAGAGAGAGTGACAGCAGTGACAGAGAGTGACAGCAGGGACAGAGAGAGTGAAAGCAGAGACATAGGGAAGCAGGGAAACATTACCTGATATGAGCAGCGGAGGTGCGGAAGGGACTGTCGGCGGCGGCGGCGGAGGAGCCCATGGTCTGCGGGGGATGCGGCGGTACTAAGCTGTCCTTTGTTGCTGCAGTGTTGATGTCCCTCTGACCACCGCCAGTTGTGGTCTGCGGTGGTCAGCTTTCAGTGGCGGTGCAGCGTGCGGCAGTGAGCGTTGATCAGCGGTGGGCGGCTGTGATATATACATATATATAATTTTTTTACATTTATTTTATTTATTCCTCACTGTCCCTGCAGTCCAAGTGATCTCGCCGAGATCACTTGGACTGCAGCTCACCCCCAAATCACTTGGACTGCAGCTCACCCCCAGATCACTTGGACTGCAGCTCACCCCCTGATCATCTGAAGGTGAGCTGCAGTCCAGGTGATCTGAGGGTGAGCTGCCCAGTCACTTCCCACCCAGTACAACTGCCCCCCACCCCCACCCTCTCGCCTGTATGGTGATGGGCCCCCGTGCAGGTGCTGCTGTGAGGAGAGCGGAGGACGAGCAAGGTGAGCTATAGTTCCAGCACTGCCCAGTGCCGCTGTGCAGTCCATGTACAGTAGCACAGCACCAGCATCTCCCTGTGCTGCTCCCCCCTCCCTCCCTCTGTCCGGGCACAGCAGCAGCGGGGTAGGAGCCTGTCATGTCTCCCCACACACAGCAGCGCAGGGACCCGTCCGCCCGTCCGCTGTGTGTGCAGGGCTGACAGGCTCTCCAGGGAGCAGCAGCCCAGCCGGCTCTAAAAACTCTCGCTCTCCGTCTCCCTGGTCCCCGCTGACAGCCTGTTAGTGACACGCCCCCCCCGGACGGGAACGCGCATACAAAGCTCCTCAGCGGTAGGGGTCGCTGCAGGGAGCAGGTCTCGTCCGGGGTTCCGGAATCTGGTCCGGTACGGTTTTCACCGAATCCCGGTAATGCCGCGGTTCTGTACTCCGGCGCGCGAGGGGGACGGACGGGGGTTGGCTGGCTGGCTAATGCTCGCGGCAGGAGAGGAGAGGGTCACTATCAACTCGCTCGGCGGGGTGGGGGGGCGCGAGCGGTAGCCGGCTCACGAAGGGAGGTGGTTTGGGGACGGGTTGCCACTCCAGCCCTGCCCACTGTCAAATCACAGCAACATTAGTGATAGGGGCGTGCTTTCATATGGGCTGAAAGCACGCCCCTGTCAAAGCGGCACTTCCAGTGGGTGCCGCTTACAGGGATTTTTTCAATGGGCTTTTACTGCCCGATGCTTGGCCCCGCCCCCCGCTTCCGCCTCTTTCACACAGACAGCAGGAGGCACCGAGAACGGTGCCTCCGAAACACGTTTAAGACTTTGTTTCAACACAATAAAAATGATTAAAATAATATAATGGATAAAGAAGATACTTATGACACAGTATATGTGACATAAGTATCTTATTTGTATTATTTTAATCCTTAATGACAGGGGAGGCACTGCCTCCCCTGACTGCACGTCCCTGCCTTGTTGGTGCCTAACCCTAACCCTCCCTTGTTGGTGCCTAACCCTAACCCTCCCTTGTTGGTGCCTAACCCTAACCCTCCCTTGTTGGTGCCTAACCCTAACCCTCCCTTGTGGGTTCCAAACCCTAACCTCTCCTGCCCGGTTCCTAACCATCCTCTTCCCGTTCCTGCACCTTAACCCTAACCCCCTTCTAATGCCTAACCCTAACCCCCCCTGCCTGGTACCTAACCATCCTCTTCCTGTTCCTGCACCTTAACCCTAACCCCCTTCTAATGCCTAACCCAAACCCCCCCACTGCCCGGTACCTAACCATCCTCTTCCCGTTCCTGCACCTTAACCCTAACCCCCTTCTAACGCCTAAACCTAAACTCCCACCACTGACTGCAGGACGCAAGCGTGTCCCTCTAAAAGAATGCTCAGAATTCTGTTTTGACGCTGGAATACTGAGCTCCGTTGAGATTTTAACGGCAGCATTATGCTGTCGTTCAGGATTCCGGCGTTCGGTATTTACAGCAGCATTTTAACTACATCCCATCAGAGACAGGACAAGCGGCAACCAATCCTAGAAAAAAGAAAATTATTTTATTAGACGTGATTATTAGAAGTTATAATTCTTTCGTAATAAAAAAGTTCAGAAATGTATATCCTACAGAGCTGTAGAAGAATGTTTTAAAGTGTAATAAGCAATGATTTAACTTCCAATGATTGTCCAATTAAATAGAAAATATGTATAAATACTATCGTTGGCTCGGCTGGGGCTTTTCTTTGAATTACACACTGCAGTACAATCTTACAAAAAATAAAAAGTAACTTCTCTTTTTACATTTGGTTAATAAATTTATAGTCATGTCAGAGCTTGGCTTGGTCACAAGCACTATTAAAGCTACAAAATCCCAATTAAAAATCTGGCACTGTTTTTTTTTTTTTTTTTAACGTTCTGGCTATACAGCGATATACTGTACCACATACAGTATAGGGCCGATTAAATTAAGCGCAATAGTAATAGCGCCGTGAAAGGAGGCCTCGTAGCTATTCAGTGCTCTGCGCTGTTCTGTCGGAGAATGCTGGTTCTTAGTCGTGAGAACGGGCATTCCCTGACTTAAGTGCAAGCCACGATGCTGTTTGCGCTGCACTAAAGGCAGAAAACTGTGATCACAACCAGTTGGTTATTTGATGTTAATAGTCTAGCTCTGCAGTAGATTTCTAATGCCTAAATAGCGAAATGCGAAGAAAGGTGGAGTTTCTCTATCTTATATTACTGTGAAATAACTGGCATGCTCTGCTTTTTGTTTTATTTTTTCTTACTCATATTAGTAGCCTTTTGGCTATTGGCTGAGAGGTGTTTTTGTGTCTGTCTGTCTGTCTGTCTATCTATCTATCTATCTATCTATCTATCTATCTATCTATCTATCTATCTATCTATCTATCTATCTATCTATCTATCCTTGTTCTCTAGCATCAGTTATTTGCAGTTCTTGACCAATAGACGGGGGAACCTGTTTGGGAGATTACATGTGGGACAGGTGAACCTTTCTGTGGCTTTTGGTCAATGCGTATGGTCACCGGCGTCCCAGACATTTCACCAAACCACAGACATAGCTTCCTGTAACCACAGGAACTGCAGTGCGTTGTACGTCCTCACCCCCATCTGGCAGAGCTCCATGCTCCGTCAGCTCTGCTCCGTCAGCTCTGCTCCCTCATTTTAATTGATAAAGGTTTGGTTTATTTCAGCAGAGGAAATACTAAAAGACCATTACAATCACGGGTCGCAGCCGGGAGCCTGACACGGGAGCTGCCCCCTGCTGCGACCCGTGCTCGTCCCCTTTCCCATCAGCAGTCACAACCCGGCATATGCCGGGTTGGTGACGCTTCTAGTGACGCGGCAGGGGCGGCGCAGGGAGATCACATGATCTCCCAGCGCCGCCCTTCCATACAGTGTAAACAGGAGCCGTGTCGCATCGACACGGCTCCCGTTTACACTAGAACCCTACCCGGATCATTCCCGTGTCCTACCCAGGTAAATAGCCGGGTAGGATTCACGGGTCACTTGATCCGGGTTGACCCTTTTCCACTTGCCAAAAACACGGGTAAATGCGCGCCCCCGTGCATTTACCCGTGTTTTTTGAGCTAGTGGAAAAGGGGTATCATCAGTTACATGACATTAGTTTGGTTCAAATGATTAATGGAGTCAAATGATGATGATAATGATGGTAATGATAGTAATAATAACCGTACACTGGTAATCAAATGACTAGTGTTCGTTCTAAATCCATTTTTAAATAGCAGTCACTTTATTTTCCTTCTTTTACCAGCCTCTAGATCTACAATCTACAGTTCCATGGTGTCTGGCAGATTATGTGCTATACATAGGGTATAATTGGATCACAGTTCACTATGATTTGAAAAAGCAATTTTAATTGGCCATAAATGAATGGTACTTCATTTGCAATGCCAACAGTTAGAGCCTGTCTTAATGTTTTAAACCAGGGTACGTCTGGAATTGATATCATTGGAACATCAGCATTGTGAGAAAAAAAATGGGACTGTCCTTTCGAAACTGGGACACGAGACCTCACCATATAGCACAAACCCACTTTTACTGATGTACACCCATCCGGCGCCTCTCTTGGCAAAAATCATTGGCTAGCGATCTCACCATATTTTTATTTTTGGTTGCAAGTTTTAGCAGTTTGCTTTGGTTTCAGGCCATGGAAAAACTTCTGAATATCAACCGGTACTTAAATGAACTTCCCGCCAGGCAGTAACTATTATTGCACAGCCATCTCATGCTTTCCTGGCACACAATTGTGAGTAAGCAAAATTAAAATGTGCTGGTTTGGATCCGTTGCAAACTGTAATACGTTCAAATGCAGCTGGGTGCATATTCCAGAATCTTTCCGAAATGTAATCGTGTATTATGCAGGAGTAATTTCATTTAATTATGATAAAAAAAAAATAAAAAAAAATTCAGCACTTACTGGAAAAAAAGTATAAGTAGTAAGAAAAAAAAATCATCGATTTTTTCAGTTCGTTTTACTATTTCCCATTATTATTTATCTAGAAAATGGTAAACCATATAGGGGGTTATTCCGAGTTGTTCGCTCACAAGCTGCTTTTAGCAGCTTTGCACACGCTAAGCCGCCGCCTGCTGGGAGTGAATCTTAGCTTATCAAAATTGCGAACGAAAGATTAGCAGAATTGCGAACAGACACTTCTTAGCAGTTTCTGAGTAGCTCCAGACTTACTCGGCATCTGCGATCAGTTCAGTCAGTTTCGTTCCTGGTTTGACGTCACAAACACACCCAGCGTTCGCCCAGACACTCCCCCGTTTCTCCAGCCACTCCCGCGTTTTTCCCAGAAACGGTAGCGTTTTTTCGCACACACCCATGAAACGGCCAGTTTCCGCCCAGAAACACCCACTTCCTGTCAATCACATTACGATCACCAGAACGAAGAAAAAACCTCGTGATGCCGTGAGGAAAATACCTAACTGCATAGCAAATTTACTTGGCGCAGTCGCACTGCGGACATTGCGCATTAGCAACTAATCGCTCCGTTGCGAGAAAAAAATACCGAGCGAACAACTCGGAATGACCCCCATAGTTTTTCTGGCCACTTCAAGTATCACTGATGATCTATGTAGTTGGCTGCAGACCCTCGATTTTCTTATTCTGCATAATGTCTTTTAGCTATAGACTTGTAGCAAAGAGGAAGAAGTTTGAGCACCGGTGTTAAAGATAATTTGCAGAGGTATACCTATAGCAAGCCAGATTGTTGTATTTTGTATTGCATATGGGGCCTAATTCAGAGTTGATTGTAGCCGCACAAAATTTTGCACGGCTACGATCAGTTACTCAGACATGCGGGGGGGACGCCCAGCACAGGGCTAGTCCGCCCCGCATATCTGGCTCTGCCCCGCCGCACAAGTACAAAAGCATCGCCGCTTTTGTACTTGACGAGTAGCTCCCTACCAGCGCAGCTCCTGCGCACTGGCAGGGAGTTACTTGTCGCTGTCCGGGTCACAGCGGCTGCGTGTGATGTCACGCACGGTTCGTGTACGCCTGCGTTGCCCGGACTGCGCCCCTAAAATGGCGGCTAAACGCCGCCGGCCCGCCCCCGCCCATCCAGCGACCGTCTCTGCCTGTCAATCAGGCAGAGGTGATCGCAGGGCTGAGATGGCCGTCGGCTGTCTGGCATGCGTCGGCGCACCGTGGCGCATGCGCACTTCAGACCTGATCGTCTGCTGTGCGAGAACACGCAGCAGCGATCAGGTCTGAATTAGGCTTATTATATTAATACAGGTGTTTATGTTACTCTATGTTAAGTGGTATTATAGGCGTTAGCAGGGGACCTAATCCTGATTTGGACGCAAGTTCAAATGTGGATATCTCAAATAACAGCGCAAAAGTTGGTTTCATTATGCTTGTTTGATAGCCAGCACGCATGTTCCTTGTGCCAGGAATGACATTTTGTTTTGCAATTGTCAGCTTTTAGGCTGGTAGTCCATTTTTTGCCAAGGGCCCAGCTGCCTCTGACACATAGGTTCTGCCGTATGTGCCAGCTTTTGCTGTAGATTTGGAAAGTTCTCCTGCCATTGGATATGGTTCCTTCGCCACGGAAACCACCCCTCCCCATTTATCCGGACTTGGGACCGGCGTTATGGATCAGAATCCTGGACAATCCTTTTTAAAGCGACCTAACAAGGCTGGAACGTTTCCAAATGAGGTGCGTAGGAAACATCCTACAAATAATGCTAACAGACCGCTGGAGAAATGGAAACAGCCAAAAACTCTGTCAAGACCGATCCATCATTGAATCCTATATTAAAAGACAGCGTTTAAACTGGTTTGGACATGTCTGCAGAATGGAGACTAAAAGATACCATACCAGCGCCTAAATAACACCGCCCGGATGAATGGAAAATAGCACGTGCCAAAGAAAACATGGCTAAAGCAGCCTTCAACCATTGCACGTCCTCATTGATGATGCCAAGGAAGCCGCCCTAAATCGATCCCAGCGGTGTGCGATTATTTTGAGATTCCCTGCCTTTGGCTGTTACCGTGTCGGCAAGTTTACCCTACTGGACACTAACAACAATCAATTCTAAGTACATATATGGAGGTAATTATCAAAGCTTGGTGAGGGATAAAATTTAGAGAGATAATGTACCAACCAATCAGCTCCTAAGTTTCATTTTTCAAACACAGCCTGTAAAATGTAAGGCAAAAACTGATTGGTTAGTACTATCTCTCACAATTTTATCTTCCCCGAGCTTTGATAAATACCCCCCATAGTCACCAGCAGCAGGAAAATCCCAGTTCCATCACTTGGGACTGTAACGAGAACTGTTAAGGGACCTCTCTGAGACATATCAGCCTGTTTAAGTGCCACATTGCTCATTATTTTGCAGATTCGGGCTGAAGAGAGAAGTCAAACTGCAGACACGAAAACTGTTGGACTCACCCCCTGGCTCCCAGTAATTCCTTTGATGCCCAAACTGGAATTATTGTCTCCAGATTAATTGTAGTGTTCAGGCTCCTGTTACCTTAGGGATGGGACCTACTGTAGCTAATTACATTGTATCTGATAATTCCTGCAAATTACAGTACGCAGTGCAACATTATCCTCGTTACCTGCGCAGGAATGGAACCGCAACACCTCCCCAGAGGCCCCCGGACCACAACACTGTGTTTTCTTTTCTTTTTTTTATGTTACCGCCCACCTGGCGACTTAATGAACACTAATCGCTTTATTATTTTGGGTCCTGGTAGATAAATGACCCTGTGCCAAAGGAGGAGTTTAATTGTATCTTTTATTCTAACATCTGGAGTTTGAGGCCGGAGGTAGAGTGACGGGACCCAAATCCTCTTACAGTCTAGTTATATTGTAGTTTCCCATATGCATCCTTGTTATGTTCTTTACCTGGTTGAAGGGAACATTGGGCAGATGTAATAAACCTTGAGAAGTGCTAAAGCAGTGATAAGTCAAAAAACAAGTCAAAATGAGGCCACACACACTACTGAGCCTCATTCTGACTTGTTTTAAGGACATTACATCAAAGTTGGATCAGCCTGTAGTGTGTTTTTCCACTTTAATTTTGAGGGTGACTCCAAATCCAGACCTCCATGGGTTAATACATTTAATTCCATTGATCATTTTTGTGTGATTTTGTTGTCAGCACATTCAACTATGTAAAGAACAAAGTATTTAATAAGAATATTTCATTCATTCAGATCTAGGATGTGTTATTTTAGTGTTCCCTTTATTTTTTTGAGCAGTGTATATATATATATATATATATGTATATATATATATGTATGTGTGTGTGTATGTGTGTGTATATATATATATATATATATATAATGTGTGTATATATACACACACATACATACATACATACATACATTTTATTTTTTATTTTTTTATGGCAATTGGCTACAAAAAAAAAGAAAATCCGTGGAAATGTAGTCCCAGCCCGAGAAAGGCAGAAGGAATTGGGCCATCTGCCTAAAATCATAGTGCCGGTGTGTGTTTGCTGCGGTTATGCACTTAACATGGGACCATTAGATTTATGCCTTGAAACATTCGGTGGTCCGGAGGGGTGTTGTGCAGGAAGCGCGAGTACATTTCAAGTGGCTAACTGCCTTAGATATAGACGCTGGTGTGTGTGTGTCAGAGAATGAGCTTCGGCGATACATATTTCTCTGATTATTCCATGTGTGAGTGCTGTAATTCACTTCAGCAAGTTCATATGTGTTTGCCAAGAGTTTTCAAGTTAAAACCATGAGCTTGGACGCCGACCAAATCGTCTGCAAGTTCTCTCTTACCCTTTAACCCCCTCCTGCTTACACAGTGCTGCGCCGAAGGGGGTTACCTGAGGTAATACACCATGACATTCCCTCGCTACAGAAATTTTAAAACAAACGCTCAATGAAAAAAAAGACGCTGGAAAGAAACGGCTAAATATACCTGTTTGGGTTAGATAAATAAAATACCTATGTACAAAAATGTGCTGGGACGCACAAATAACCTATTGCATTGTCATTTTCATAAGGCATTGAAAGAAATGGGAACAAGCACCTGATTGGTCACTAAGGGTCATAGCTCATTTATAAGCATATAACAGTTTTATTATATGTCATATTGTGTACTGAGCAGCCAGTCACTGACCATTTGCCTTATAAGTGATTGCCCCTTTAAAAAAATACCCTCGTGCGGCGTTACATCCAGCCCCTGGTGTATTATTCTGCCGTTTATAGTTGTCCACTTTGGCGTGATACTTCTCCTGCTGATTCATTCAACAACGTTCTTCTTAAAACATATCCTCAACTCCATAGGTTCTCAAACTCGGTCCTCATTACCCCACACAGAGCATGTTTTGCAGGTAACCCAGCAGGTGCACAGGTGTATTAATTACTCACTGACACATTTCAAAAGGTCCGCAGGTGGAGCTAATTATTTCACTTGCGATTCTGTGAGGAGACCTGCAAAACATGCACCGTGTGGGGTCCTGAGGACCGAGTTTGAGAACCTGTGCTCTACTCTGTCACTGCTTAGATGCTCCTCGCGCCAATTAATGGGTTAAGAACTCGGAGGTGGGAAGGGAAAAGGTTATACTTGTGAGGCAATCTGGTTCCAATTTCTGACCATGTTTATATATTCATAATTTACAATACCTTACCTAACTTTTTCCTTCATTTAAATGTTCCAGAGCCACGAGAATGTTTACTGTTGGTAAGGGAACGGCATGAATTGAAGAATTTTTTTATTTATTTTTTTTCATTGTAACTTGGAGATGTAAAATGCTAAAAAAAAATGTGGAAGTCTAAATATATTATACAGGGCTGTGACTAATAATACATCGCCATACGTTACTCTTTAAAGAAAAAAAGTGTTCTTCCGTTTTATATCTTTGCCAAAAGAAAAAGTACGTAATAAGTTAAGTTAGGAAACTCCCATAAAGTGACAGAATAATTAATAATAATAGTAATAATAATAATAATCTCTCACTTCTGAGATCTATCCAACATTTTTTAGTATGAAGGTGTCCACACACACTGCAATTTGGCTGTTTGACGCGAGAAACAAGATCAGCGCACAGTTATGGCCAAATTATGGTGCCTGTCTGCAGGGTCTGACTGGCCCTCAGGGGTACCAGGGAAACCACCGGTAGGCCCCACGGCCCAGTCTTCCTCTAGGGATCAGGTTCCAGACTGTGCACTTGTATTATACATGGTAGATATGTTGCATTACATTGCACTAGACTATTGTGTATTTCAAGCCTCCATGGAGGCTGGCCACACCCCCTTTGTAGACTGGCCACATCCTTAAGTATGGGCCCCTATCACTGCATTCTCCCGGTGGGCCCTTCATGCTCCAGTCCGACACTGCCTGCCTGTCTGTGTATCTCCATTACTCTCCTAGGGATTAATTTTGAGTTTTGGGCCTAATTCAGTGAGGATTGCATTTGCAAAACTACAAATTCAGTCCTTACCAATGCAAATGCAGGAGGAGATGCATTGCACCTCCTTCCTGCATTTGCGATCTGTACGCTGTGATGTTCATCTGCGACGGCAAGCTGAGTAAGCCGGAGCTTACTCAGGTTTGCCGTCGCAGGGCAGCTTGAGAGTCCAAGGAGACTGGCCTCACTACTCTCTGAAAACGGCGGGGCGACACCCATTTCCGGCAACGCTGCCCACCCACTTCCCTCCCCCCGAACACCCCTGTCAATCAGGCAGAGACGTTTGCATTTCTACAATGCGATTGCAGAACCCGTTCTGCACATGTGCAGAACTAATCGTACACATGCGTAGTTTCCCGACCATCAGGAAACTGCAGGTTGGATCGCATAAGTGATCTAACCTGTATAAGGACCTTTGGGCCTAATTCAGAGTTGATCGCAGCAGCAAATTTGTTAGCAGTTGGGCAAAACCATGTGCACTGCAGGGAGGGCAGATGTAACATGTGCAGAGAGAGTTAGATTTGGGTGGGGTGTGTTCAAACTGAAATCTAAATTGCAGTGTAAAAATAAAGCAGCCAGTATTTACCCTGCACAGAAACAAAATAACCCACCCAAATCTAACTCTCTCTGCACATGTTAAATCTGCCCCCTCTTCAGTGCACATGGGGGGTCATTCCGAGTTGTTAGCTCGTTATTTTTTTCTCGCAACGGAGCGATTAGTCGCTAATGCGCATGCGCAATGTCCGCAGTGCGACTGCGCCAAGTAAATTTGCTATGCAGTTAGGAATTTTACTCACGGCATTACGAGGTTTTTTCTTCGTTCTGGTGATCGTAATGTGATTGACAGGAAGTGGGTGTTTCTGGGCGGAAACAGGCCGTTTTATGGGTGTGTGCGAAAAAACGCTACCGTTTCTGGGAAAAACGCGGGAGTGGCTGGAGAAACGGAGGAGTGTCTGGGCGAACGCTGGGTGTGTTTGTGACGTCAAACCAGGAACGACAAGCACTGAACTGATCGCAGATGCCGAGTAAGTGTGGAGCTACTCAGAAACTGCTAAGAAGTGTCTATTCGCAATTCTGCTAATCTTTCGTTCGCAATTTTGATAAGCTAAGATTCACTCCCAGTAGGCAGCGGCGTAGCGTGTGCAAAGCTGCTAAAAGCAGCTTGCGAGCGAACAACTCGGAATGACCCCCATGGTTTTACCGAACTGCTAACAAATTTTCTGCTGCGATCAACTCTGAATTACCCCCACTGTCCGCAATGCAATAGTAAAAAAATGACCAGATTGACCAACCGAATTGCCCATTTTGTTACACTGTTATTAGTAGTAATATAATATTGTGCATAACAAATGCCTCCCATAACTTGCTAATCACACCATGGTAACGGCTGGAACAGGAAACGTATGCAGTTATTCAGATCTAGTGTTATCCTTTTGATTAATCACATTGCCATCAATGGCTCGGTTATACAGTCACAGTAATGGTTTGTGTTTATCTAGGTTTGGCAAGTTAGAACAGCTCTTAATAGTTGGCTTTGCCTGAATAGATTGTGGTTTGTGGAAGCCGGCGTTCACCCCCCCCCCCCCACCCCACCTTGCACACACACGTTGCTTGTTACTACTCCGTTATGGAACAATAATTATGTGTCATTAATGATTATTATCCTGCATTGTTCGTCAGTAACCTTGAGTTCTAAATAGTTTGATACTGTCCATTATTCTATTTTTATTTCATTAACTTGCTGAATGAATGGGAGTGACGCCCAAGTGTTGACTTGGGCATCATGGAAATTTATCAGGTGTTTACCGTTTAATAAACGGATTTTAAGCAGGTGCGAGCAGGTAATAGAGCTCCTCGCAAAAACATACCATGTGTTCTTACAGTGTATTATGAATGGCCCTTGCATTTACGCAAGGCATTCTGCATAATATCACCTGTAGTTTTGCCAATAGTGAGGACAGACACTGATCTAAAGTGTGTTTGGGTAACGTGGTAGCACGGTAGTTAGCATTACCGTTTCAAAGTGTGGGGGTGGGGTTTTTAAAAAAACTGCCAATGCTCGGCTGCTCACATATCTTCCATTTGCAGTACTACTGATATCACAACTTCTATTTACATTTGTTTAAGAAGCACTTGTCAATAACGGGAGACATTAAGGGACATTCTGTCTGATTGTGGCTATAGCCTCCTTTACTAAACCATTTCTGAGTTGTGGTTCAGTGCCTCGGTCAGCAGTGATGCCGCTTTTTTCAGCCACCTCTTCCAACGCGTTTCACAATTTTAAAATACTAGGTAGAATTACTGTACAAGCGTG
Organism: Pseudophryne corroboree; assembly: GCF_028390025.1. Lineage (NCBI taxonomy): Eukaryota > Metazoa > Chordata > Amphibia > Anura > Myobatrachidae > Pseudophryne > Pseudophryne corroboree. The sequence continues at coordinate 41,506,640 of NC_086452.1, read as the reverse complement.
CAGAATGCAGGCGGAAGTCGGACGTTTTGTTTAAAGGGGCACTCACGAGGCAAAACAATGCATTGAAAGTGATTGCCTCTTTAAAAAAACATCCGCATTCATCTGGAAGCCTGCATGCTCCCCAAACTAGGGTGTCATTAAACCCGCCCCTTTATCTGTAAAAATTTATATACAGTCATCTGTTTTGTAACTATGAGATGTTGCAATTTCCAATATCTGTTCAATCATAAACAATCAATAGCACAATCGGCAATGATATTTTTGAAAAGTGCCAATCTTGCCTAGCAGTATGTATGGCACGTTGATATACAAGGCCTTGCCTGCTTTTCTAAAATGATTATACGTTTCCTGAGGATGTTTTAAAGGGTTAAAAGCAAGAAGTATCGATAAAACCGATTTTTAGCCACTATTGTACGTGGAAAACAGTAGCCATCAAAAAGGAGGAATCTTTGAAAGGGTTAATTTTTTTTTTTTTTTTTTAATTACTTGAAACTTAATATGGGAATTGCGGCCAAGCCAGACTTAGGGCTTCATGTGCTTAATTATTCTTTTATCAATAAATAAGAGTGACTTACAGTTAATTTTGGCACAGTAATTGAGCGGTGCATTCTGGGACGCTGAAAATCACTGTAAGATGCAGAAATGTGTTAGAGTATAATCAGAAGAAGAAAGAAGCCTTTCAGGGACCGTACGAAGCCGTTGTCAGAGCTAAGGGAAGATAATGGTTTCGTAATAATGGCACATTGTGAATATTTAAACTGAAAAGATTGGGAAAGAACGGACAGGCATTGTTTGTTAGCTAAACTGAGCCATTGATCTTTGAGCTCCACAGTCACCACGAACATAAGGAAAAAACAAAATAAAATCTAAACCGCTGTTCTGTATTTTAAATCCTTATGTGATTCCCCGTGAATTCACGCCAAATACCATTTGGGGAGGGTGCAGGAACAACGCCATGGTTGTTGCGCCATGCTGATAATCTCCTGTTATCTTGCGAAGAAGAGAAATTTCGGCAAATTGATAAACCACAATGCGTCTCGTGCTGGGCAAATCTCTTACCACTTACCAGCCGATTGAGCTGCTCATTGAAAATTTGCATTTAATAGACGGGCAAAACATTATATATGAAATAAGCCGTTGTTGGAATGTACGTGAAATAGGGTCGCCTTTTGTCTGCAATGAATCTGGGGCATTAAAAAACATTCTCTCCCCTGGGCCAACTGCTAAGTTTTAATTTATGTATTTATGTTCTTTTGCAAAGGGTTTTGAAATGTACCTTTTTTTACATTATTTTTTATTTGAGGCATGCTCCAGATACGGTGGCATTGAATGGGTTAACCTAGTGGCGTCTTTACTGCGCCCTCCTGTCACTTTATTCATTCACTTTGGATCTGTAAGTTTTTCTCCCTTTGAACATCTGATAGAAGTAACTGTCCCTGGGATACGTCTCCTTCTGCTCTGTGAATTGTTTCGGAAACTGATATTTCCACTACAGAAGAAACCAGCCCGAAAAGTAAATATTTCATGTGTTCAGTACCAGTGCGCTGTTTATTTCCTGCGGTCTCTCCCCTTTTGTGTTCTTGTGCGGTTAATAGTTGCACATTAAGGCGCTCTGCGCTATTACAGGGGTACAGCAGGCGGTATCTGCATCCACCCATGCACGTGAAATGCTACCTTTCGACATTTTAAAGCGTCCACTGTGACGGCCGTGAACGGTGGTGCAACTCCGTGATAGTGTCCTCATCCTGAGTTATGCGGACACGCCATTCCGCCAGTCACGCAGGGGCTCGCTTGTGGCCAGGGTTGTCAGGCCAGTGTCAGAGCCCCAAGAATGGAGGCTGCATGGGACACCCCCCCTGTTCTACTCTCGGTGGAACAGGCCACTTATTTACCCTGGCTGGTGTTGCTGAGATACAATGCAGAAACCATAATATGTCAGGTACAGCCATTTTTTGTGTCTAACCAATGTTTGTGCGATTGCAGCTTAGGAATCGATGACATTACTGATGCACTTCATGAGGATTAACGATGAGCGCTGGTGTGTATATATAAGCACTGGTGATGATTAGATCAGGTGGCATACACATGAACAATGGGTCAGGATACAAAATGGCCGCTTCCAAGAAATGTAGGTGACAGACAAACTTTATAAAGCAATCAGTGAACCTCCGGTAGAGCATGTGTAACCCCAGGGACTCATCTTGTAATTTTTTTTCAATGAGGGGGGGTCTCCCGTACTTAGAAGGCTCTCATCTTAAGCCAGGATCTCCGCCATTTACCAGAAATGCCGCTCGGCCTGTTTGGGACGGCATTCGGTTCAAAACCCCTATTAAAACCATTTTAGCGGATCCTACAGTATCTCACTTTCACAACCATCATCCGATAAATGAGAGATGTATTAAATAGATAAATATGACATTAGAGAAATGACCGGGCTTACGGATAAAGGCAAAGGAGATCAGTATGAAATAACAAGGCTACAGCGTGTTGTGACCCTTTTCTATTTGATGGATGGCTGAGGGGCAAGAGCGGCTGTCTTGTCTTCTGATTTTATTATAACCCTCCCCGTGGTCCGACTACGTCTGTGACTATGGAATTTCCTTTTGTAAATGCATACCTCGCGCTTTGTTTCTGAAAATGGCACAAAGCTAAACAGTCTCCGAAGGTTATAACATAAAATAATAAGAGCCCCTTCCATAGAGAGATGGCATCTATCCGTGAAATATCAGAATAGTCATTTTACCAGAAGTCCGTGGAGCTAAAACTTTCCTTATTAGATAATAGCATCTGTAGTTTTCCTACAATGCAACGCTGGGTTACTCGTCCTTTCCACGCCCCTAATGTGAATTTAGTTTGGCAAATTCCAGTCAAACCCCCATTGCAAGTTTCTCAACGGTAGCGGGAAATAACGATGGAAAAGTGCAAAATGACGGGAATCTAAACACACTAAGGGGGTCATTCCGACCCAATCCCACGCTGAAGTTGTTCGCAGCGCATCGATCATTACCTAGCGTTCACCTCTGACTGATTTAAATTTAGCACAGATACGATCAACTCGGAATGACCCCCTAAATTCAAGTAAAATAGATAATAATAATTAAAAGGGAAAAAAAAAAGTCCCAGGCAATTTGCAGTGAATTACAGTGGTTTATTGTGTTAAGCAGTTTGCGCCATAAAAAACCAACAACATCTGTGCTGTACGTAAAATGTTAAATTGAGGAAATTAAATCAAATGTAATGTAACTTGAGCGAACACATCCAGATCTGTATACGGTACGTAGTGTACAGTTCACTGTAACCAGGGATGTGGGCCCGTTGGGATTGCATGAGCGAATAAGAGTGTAGTGAATAAAATTGTTAAACTGGGTTTCAAATTGGGGCGTTAACTGTACATAGGAGAATCTGTACGTTTCACTGTTTCGTATTGTTCTGGAGAAATGTACTAATACGGAGCTGCGTGTGATGTACAGAAATATTGTTAGGTTTGTCCTGGTTAGCGTATAAGGCGACGGTAGATTGCCAGCCTTGTTGATCTTGTGTAGTTGCAATTACATGTTATTACTACACATTTAGTACACTCCGGCATCGGAGGGGTTAAGAGTCTAAGAAGGTTTAATGTGAATCACAAAGCCCTGAGAGCCATATGCATTGGGCATTGTGCCAGCTGGTTGCCAATATGCCCAGGCCACCTGGCCCAACGCGCAGCCAAGTGTGGCATTCTCAGTAACCTTCCGAATGTGTGTTTTGTGTGTTATTGTGAGGCTGCAAAGACCCAGTAATGACTCTCTATTCCGTCCTATGCCAACTTTGTGTGCAGCCAGACAGACTGCGACGCCAGCGCACGGGCCAGACGCTGCCCAGCACCCGTCATGAATAAGGTCCTCTTTTGTCCCTGGAGTGGATGAGTAGCGTTGCACCAGGCCATAGGGAGAGCCAGGGAGCGTAGCAGGAGCTAGCGCGTTTATCACTCTGGAACACTTCCGATCAGGCTGCCTTTGGGTGGTGGTCGTGGGGGGTGGTGCGAGGACAGACTGAGGCGTCGGTTACATTTATTTGTTAAAAAAATATATTTTAACAAGCGAAGCACCCTAGAGTGTTTAGGTTGTGATGCAATTCTAGTAATACCGTTGGGTGGGCGGCTGATATTATATAAGCTGCTCATTTTTTCAATATCAGAATGTGTCAGTCTTGTACACAGCCATTGTCTGCAGTTCCTCTTACATCGTGCGTAGAATGGGCTGTTAGTTACTCTGCGTATAAAAATTTTCATACTTTATAATTATGGAACCCAAAAGCTTTGAAATAACTTTTGCTGCTTGGTAACTGTCCCGAAACATGCCGCTCCAATGAGAGTGGTCCTCGCTCCTCATGAATAGAGGATGGGGGGGGGGGGGGTTACTGGCTGTTGTGTCGTGTGAGTTCTGGTAACATAAAGCCTTAAGCGCTGTCTTTCACGCAGAGGAAAATATAGGTCTTCTTGTTGATCTCTGAATTTCAGATGTCCTGAAACGCTGCGCCCGAGCCTCCACTATCTTGCAGTCAAGCAGCGGCTTGTGGGACGGAGACAGGTCATGTTTGGAAGTCAATGACTTAATCAGCTCTAACAGCAGATTGTCTGCCTTCAGCTGGAGTTATCTTCGGCAGACATCCTGGCTAGTTGCAACACAAGCCTCTGACCGAAAAGGCCGGGCGTTTGGCAGCCAATAAGTCAGGGAAGGAGAGGGAGAGAAATTCTACCTCTTACTGTTTCTCCGCTACTTGAGACTTTCACGCTATAAAATCAATAGTGTGGTCGATAGACGGTTTTCAGTCGTTCCCTGCATGGTGGTACTGTTATCCTGTTAGAAAAGTATCAAGCCAGCTCCATTTAAGAGTATGAACAGGCAAATGTATTCAGTAAAATGTGCATTGTCAAAGCTTCAGCCTCTTTTGAATGATATGATTAAAGCGGGAGCATCTTCTAGGCCCTTGATGGCTAACCTTGACACTCCAGCTCTTGTTGAACTACACATCCCAGCATACCCTGCATCAGTTTTAGCATGGCCAAATAACGAAACTGTAGCAGGGCATGCTGGGATATGTAGTTCAACAACAGCTGGAGTGTCAAGGTTAGCCATCACGGTTACCCTAATTAGGGCAAAAAATACCCCAAAACAACATCACAACATACAAGAATTGATGACTCCTGAATTTTCTACTGATGGAGAACTTCTCTGATAATTTTAACGGGACGCGTTTTGTGGATCCCACCCATTTCCCCGGTGAAGAGGGGGATTAGTTATGCAATATAGGGGGAAGCGGGACTGTGCCGCGTCCCAGTCCTTGCTTTGTACAAGAGATGGCAAGCTGAATTGATGCCGTTAACAGCGTCGCACAGCCTGGGTAGGGCATGCTGTGAGTTGTTGTGCGGTCCCTGCAGCTTGTTGTCACCCGGTGATTTAAGGACGTGTTGCATACACCCTGTGTGATAGCTCTGCAGGGCTGGGGTGGGTGCGGCGTTACACCTTAATGTGTCTGAAAGATAACTAACCGTTTCCACCGTAGTGTTCACTTGATGGTTTATTAATGTCACCAAGTGCAAATGCACTCAAACCACTTAGGGGTCTATTTACTAAGCCTTGGACAGAGATAAAGTTAATGGAGAAAAAGTACCAGCCAATCAGACTCTAACTGCCATGCTGTAGGCTGTGTTTGGAAAATGACATTTAGGAGCTGGTTGGTACTTTATCGCCATCTACTTTTTTTCCATCATAGGCTTAGTAAATAGACCCCTAAAATCACTTTCAGACAGAAATGTCTGAAAATACCGGCTTTCACCCGGCATCTAAGTACCGGGTCGTTTTGCCGGTCCCTGCCTGACCCCCCTTTCACACAGACAAGCAAATGGTCAAGAATTTCAACCTGGTAATTTGCGGATCAACACGGGTACTTCGTCTGTGTGAAAGGGTCAACCGGGGTCAAAATTCCCGGGTCTCTGACCCGGGTAAATGTCTGGGGTGTAGTCCTGGGAATTTCAACCCAGATTGACCCTTTCACACAGAAAAAAGAACCGGTGTTTATCGGCAAATTACCGGGTAGTTGAACTTGAAACCTTATTTTTATTTTTGTCGATGAGTTACAAGTTGCATCTCTAGTAAAAAGTGTTGATGTGTGTACAATTATTTCTATCTATCTATCTATCTATCTATCTATCTATCTATCTATCTATCTATCTATCTATCTATCTATCTATCTATCTATCTATCTATCTATCTATCTATCTATCTATCCTATATTGGATCTGGTGCCAGCGATGGTTTGTGGGGTCTCTCCTTGCCCCCCGCTACTACACTTACACTACAGAATATTGCAGAAGCTTCCATGCCACAACCCTGTATACAGTTTGGTATGTAATTAGACAGGATTAACCCCAGCAATCTATCAGAGGAAACAATTTGCGAGAGTGACAATGGGATCATGAGATATACAGCCATTCACTGATAATAATAATAAAACATTACATTTATTAGTGGGAAACCAAAAAGCAAATTTTCATCGTTCTTAGAAAATTGATGGAAGATATATATCCTTCAAATCAACAAAATTGCACCACAAGTTGGAGCTACAAATCCTCCGCCCCTGAATGTAGATCGATACTGAACGAATAATATTTAATAGGGGTGCTTTAAGCATGTACGCTGCGCTGCTGTGATTTTAGGTATCAATCATACTATATTAATTGAAAGGATTAAGTCTAATCTCATAAAGCGACAGAAAAACTCTTGGCTTTTCTCTAAAGCAAAAATATATCACTTGTGTCATCCATTACTGAGCTATAATTATGGTAAGTGAAACTGAACAGGATCGATAGAGCAATTTATCAGTGCGCCTCCGGCTCATCCTATACTGCACCACTTACGTCATGCTGCTGCAAGTGCCCTCCTCTGTTTCACTTATATATGTGTGTGTGTGTGTGTATATATATATATATATATATATATATATATATATAAACACACACACGCACATACACACAAGGGTGGTTCAGTAAGTAAGGATGCCAGAACGCCAGCATCCCAAAGGTAAGTACTGGGGCCCACTGTTAGGGTTAGGACCGTAGGGGAAGGGGGAGCGGTATGATTAGACACTAGAGGGAGGGGAGTTTAGCCATAGCCGCCACCCCCCCCCCCCCCCTCGGGTCTTAGCCATAGCCACCACCCCCCCTCCCCCGGGTCTTAGCCATAGCTGCCACCCCCCCCCCCCCCCACTTTCTTAGCCATAGCTGCCACCTTCCCCCCGGTCTTAGCCATAGCTGCCATCCCCCACTGTCTTAGCCATTATCCGCCCCCCCCCCCCGGGGTCTTAGCTTGGGAAGCGGCTACAATACCGCTAGTCAGGATCCTGGAGGTCACAATGCCGACGCCGGAATCCCGACTAGCGGTTAAATGCTGGCGGCGGAATACCGGCGCAACAGGCTTTTCTATCTCTGTGGGTGTCCACGACTCCCATAGAGGGAGAATATAAATTGTGGCCAGCGCAGCGGGCACGCAAGGGGCTTTGTAGTGCTCGCCCCACTACCGGTATACCGGCCGCAGGTATTTCATACTGACACCCTTAGCTCTAACCTCCACCCCAGGCAGGTTTGGGTTAGAGTAGGGGACAGGGGAGGGGTAAAATAATTACCCCATCCGCTGTCAGGCATTCTAATTGTCGGGATGCCGTTCTTGGTCATGTGACCCACCGACATCCCAACCGCTAGGATCCAGTATCACAGCCAATCAGCTCCTAAATGCCATGTCACAGGCTGTGTTTGTAAAATGACAGGGGCTGATTAGCTGGTACTTTATGGGGTACATTTACTAAGCAGTGATGAGAACGGAGAAGTGAGCCAGTGGAGAATTTCCCCATCAACCAATCAGCAGCTCTGTATCATTTTATAGTATGCAAATTATAGCTGTTACTTCAGTGCTGATTGGTTGCCATGGGCAACTTCTCCACTGGCTCACTTCTCCACTCTTATCACTGCTTAGTAAATGTACCCCTATATCTGTCCACTTTATCTCTCTCCAAGGCTTAGTACATAGGGGGACATGTACTAAGCAGTTAAAAAAGTGGAGAAGTGAGCCAGTGGAGGGGTTGCCCAGGGCAACCAATCAGCTGCTCTGTATACTTTTATAGTATGCAAATTACGAATGTTACATCAATTCTGATTGGTTGCCATGGGAAATTTCTCCACTGGCTCACTTCTCCGCTCTTATCACTGCTTAGTACATGTTCCCCATAGACCCCTAAGTGTCCCGACATCAGGTGTAAGATAGCGGGGATGGCTGAAAACATTGTCGCACATTGAGGTGCGTAGTGCGATCAGATTTCTGAGCATCAGCAGCTGAAGTTCACCGCCAACTTGTGGAAATAATATAATCAATGGATTCAAATATTTATGAGACCATAGCAAAATTGTCAAGGCCCATCCATGCAGGAGCCCCCGGCAGGTTTGCCCGTTGAGGTATGGTATATTGGTCTTTATTCATGGAAAAAAATCAATTGATACCGTGTATTTCTCTTAATTCGACAAGTTATTTCTAAGCGTTACTCTTGTTTGTCCTTTCGAATGTTTGCGACAGCCTGGCTAAATGTGAACAATGACTTCTGTATGAAAGACGTTTGGTTGAAGTGTTTCATGTGCGGTGGGTCCCACCCCATGTACATAAAATAAAATAAAACATTGTTCACTGAACATCGTGTCCCTGCCAGCTGTATTTCATCATATCGTATTTCCTGCTGTATGTACTTAACTAATACGCTTACTCAGATGCACAGAACCCGAGCCTGCGGGAGACTCTACTAGTATATAAAGGGAGATGAGTGAAAGTTTTTTTATTTTCTATTTTGCATGTTTGTGTAAAGGTTGTGTCACATATTATTAAAGTAGCTTGAAATCCTCTCACAGGGGTCTATTTACTAAGCCTTGGGTGGAGATAAAGTGGGCGGAGATAAAGTACCAGCCAATCAGCTCCTAACTGTCATTTTTCAAACCCAACCTGTGACGTGGCAGTTAGGAGCTGATTGGCTGGAACTTTATCTCCATCCAGGGCTTAAGGGGGGTTCTCACGGAGCGATATTCTAAGCAATCTGACTAGATTGCTTAGAATATCGGCATGATCGCTCCGTGTGTAGCCCCCTCAGCGATAGCGATGCGCGGCCCCGCGCATCGCTATCGCTGCTGCTAGATTGGCCTGCATGCAGGCCAATCTAGCGGGTCGCTCACTTCACCCGCTGGGTGAAGTGAGCGGCCCCCCCGTCTCCCCCCGCACGCTCAGCACAGATCGCGGTGTGCTGAGCGGTTCGCTCAGCACACATCTCTCCTGCATCGGCCCGTGGGTACTGGGCTTTAGTAAATAGGCTCCTTTATCTCTGCAGATCTAGAATTCCTGTGTTTGCACTAGCACATCTATATGTACTGTAACTGTTATGAATATTGCAGTAGATGTCACCTGAATTCTGTGACCATGTGAAAGCACAGGCATACACACTTACCAATGCCGGCAGGGAAGGGAGCGTCAGCGGGGGGAACGACGGCCATGTTGCACCTGCAGCATGGCCGTCGTTAACAAGGACCTCCCTCGTCTGTACATGTTCAGAAGAGGGAGGGGGGTCGTTCCCGCGCATCGTTAACGACATCAAGTGTACACACTGGACGAGATTATGAAAGATCTTGCGCAGATCGGCCCCTCTGAGCGATCTGTCTCGTCTAGCGTGTATGGGGCTTCAGGTAGGTATGGCCATCGACCATCAATGATTCAAAATAATTTATGGTCTATGACCGATGTCGCATACTTTTACCATCGATGGGGGAGAACCAGATGGTTTCCTGACATCAATGATTTAGTGCTACCAAAGTTTTTTGTTTTTCCCCCCCTCATAGTGTCAGGGCACGGAGCTTATCCCTGTCCCCTGACACCCACAAAGCCACGCCCCCAGGATCTGATTGGCCCGCATTACAGTTAACAGTAATGCAGGGGTGACCATCGATGGGTAACACCATCGATGGTTTCTTTTCAGATGGTTTAACACCATTGAGGTTATCCATCAGTGGTACCGTCGATGGTGACCATCGATGTATAACCTACCGATGGCCATCCCTAGTCTTAGGTCTGCACGGAAAGGTGAGTTAATCATCACTGTGTGGTCGTCATTCTGTCTATGCAGATCATCTTTACAGACATGTCAGTGAGATTGTCCAGTGACTTGTATTATGCATCTTTTATTCGTACTGTGCTTATTGTCTTTATATGGTGATATTGATAGTACCTAGCGCTGTACAGTAAATAGTCAACATTTTGTGGGGGCGCTCAACATGCCGCCATCCATCTGTTGTGGGACTACACATGCCAGCATGCCCTGGCCCAGTTTTGCTACTAGGGCATGCTAAAACTGTGTCAAGGCTAGTGATGAGCGGGTTCGGATCCTCGGAATCCGAACCCCCCCCGAACTTCACCCTTTTTACACGGGTCCGAGGCAGACTCGAATCCTCCCGCCTTGCTCGGTTAACCCGAGCGCGCCCGAACGTCATCATCCCGCTGTCGGATTCTCGCGAGATACGGATTCTATATAAGGAGCCGCGCGTCGCCGCCATTTTTCACTCGTGCATTGGAAATGATAGTGAGAGGACGTGGCTGGCGTCCTCTCACTTTGTTTCAGGGGGCTGCAGTGCAAATATCTTTATTCTGGGGACCAGCAGTATTATAGGAGGAGTACAGTGCAGAGTTTTGCTGACCAGTGACCACCAGTATTATCCGTTGTCTGCCTGAAAAACTCTCCATATCTGTGCTCAGTGTACTGCATATATCTGTGCTCACACTGCTTTATTGTGGGGACTGGGGACCAGCAGTATTATATAGGAGGAGTACAGTGCAGAGTTTTGCTGACCAGTGACCACCAGTATACGTTGTCTGCCTGAAAAACGCTCCATATCTGTGCTGCATTGTAGTATATAGTAGGAGTACAGTGCATAATTTTGCTGACCACCAGTATATAATATATAGGAGTACGGTACAGAAGGCCACTGCTCTACCTACATCTGTGTCGTCAAGTATACTATCCATCCATACTTGTGGTGCATTTCAGTTTTGCACAGTTTGCTGACCACCAGGATATAATATATAGCAGTACGGTACAGAAGGCCACTGCTCTACCTACCACTGTGTCGTCAAGTATACTATCCATCCATACCTGTGGTGCATTTCAGTTGTGCGCAGTATATATAGTAGTAGGCCATTGCTATTGATACTGGCATATAATTCCACACATAAAAAAATGGAGAACAAAAATGTGGAAGGTAAAATAGGGAAAGATCAAGATCCACTTCCACCTCGTGCTGAAGCTGCTGCCACTAGTCATGGCCGAGACGATGAAATGCCATCAACGTCGTCTGCCAAGGCCGATGCCCAATGTCATAGTAGAGAGCATGTAAAATCCAAAACACAAAAGTTCAGTAAAATGACCCAAAAATCAAAATTAAAAGCGTCTGAGGAGAAGCGTAAACTTGCCAATATGCCATTTACGACACGGAGTGGCAAGGAACGGCTGAGGCCCTGGCCTATGTTCATGGCTAGTGGTTCAGCTTCACATGAGGATGGAAGCACTCATCCTCTCGCTAGAAAAATGAAAAGACTTAAGCTGGCAAAAGCACAGCAAAGAACTGTGCGTTCTTCTAAATCACAAATCCCCAAGGAGAGTCCAATTGTGTTGGGTGCGATGCCTGACCTTCCCAACACTGGACGGGAAGAGGTGGCGCCTTCCACCATTTGCACGCCCCCTGCAAGTGCTGGAAGGAGCACCCGCAGTCCAGTTCCTGATAGTCAAATTGAAGATGTCACTGTTGAAGTACACCAGGATGAGGATATGGGTGTTGCTGGCGCTGAGGAGGAAATTGACAAGGAGGATTCTGATGGTGAGGTGGTTTGTTTAAGTCAGGCACCCGGGGAGACACCTGTTGTCCGTGGTATGAATATGGCCATTGACATGCCTGGTCAAATTACAAAAAAAATCACCTCTTCGGTGTGGAATTATTTTAACACAAATGCGGACAACAGGTGTCAAGCCGTGTGTTGCCTTTGTCAAGCTGTAATAAGTAGGGGTAAGGACGTTAACCACCTCGGAACATCCTCCCTTATACGTCACCTGCAGCGCATTCATCATAAGTCAGTGACAAGTTCAAAAACTTTGGATGACAGCGGAAGCAGTCCACTGACCACTAAATCCCTTCCTCTTGTAACCAAGCTCCTGCAAACCACACCACCAACTCCCTCAGTGTCAATTTCCTCCTTACTCAGGAAAGCCAATAGTCCTGCAGGCCATGTCACTGGCAAGTCTGACGAGTCCTCTCCTGCCTGGGATTCCTCCGATGCATCCTTGAGTATAATGCCTACTGCTGCTGGCGCTGCTGTTGTTGCTGCTGGGAGTCGATCGTCATCCCAGAGGGGAAGTCGGAAGACCACTTGTACTACTTCCAGTAAGCAATTGACTGTCCAACAGTCCTTTGCGAGGAAGATGAAATATCACAGCAGTCATCCTGCTGCAAAACGGATAACTCAGGCCTTGGCAGCCTGGGCGGTGAGAAACGTGTTTCCGTTATCCACCGTTAATTCACAGGCAACTACAGACTTGATTGAGGTACTTCGTCCCCGGTACCAAATACCATCTAGGTTCCATTTCTCTAGGCAGGCGATACCGAAAATGTACACAGACGCAGGGCCGGTGCAAGGTTTCTCAGCACCCTAGGCAAATCTTCAGCGCCCCCCCCCCCCCCCTCCAGAGACGGGCCCAAGCATAGAGAGTCAGGAAGAGAGCGACAGTGTCAGGGAGAGAGGGAGAGAGAGCCAGTGTCAGGGAGAGAGTGAGTTTCAGGCAGGGAGGGAGAGACAGTGTCACAGAGTGAGATAGAGTGTCATGGAGACAGAGGGGTCATTCTGAGTTGATCACTAGATAAAAATGTTCGCAGCGCAGCGATTAAGTGAAAAACTGGCACTTCTGACATGAAGTGGGCGTTTCTGGGTGGCAACTGACCGTTTTCAGGGAGTGTTCGGAAAAACGCAGGCGTGCCAGGAAAAACACAGGCGTGGCTGGGAGAAAGCAGGGAGTGTTTGTGACGTCAAATCCGGAACTGAACAGACTGAAGTGATCGCAAGCGCTGAGTAGGTCTGCAGCTACTCAGAAAATGCACAATATTTTTTTGTAGCTGCTCTGAGATGCATTAGTTCGCACTTCTGCTAAGCTAAAATACACTCCCAGAGGGCGGCGGCTTAGCGTTTGCACGGCTGCTAAAAACTGCTATAGCGAGCGATCAACTCGGAATGACCCCCAGTGTCAGGAAGAGAGCAAGAGAGAGACAGTGGGGGGGGGGGGGGGGGGGGCAGTGAGACAATGTTAGGGAGCTTGAGAAAACAGGCAGAGAGGAGCAAGAGAGAGAGTGTCAGGGAAAGACAGAGAGAGAGAGAGGGAGAGGGAGAGCCAGCAGGAGATACAGTACACTACCTGAGTACAGCACAACACAGTAGGGATGGCCATCGACCATCGATGATTCTGAATCATCGATTATTTATCCTTGATGTTGAATATTTTTGCCATCTATGGCAGAGAACCAGATTGGCTTCCGCCAATGGTATTGCACAGTACAGTATACACAGTATATGGCACACATATACCATATATAGTACAGTGTGTGATATGTATACACCACATAATACACACATAATACGCACAGTACATATAGTATAATGTACACTTACAGTTTGCTGGGTAAGATACAGTATATATATATATATATATATATATATATATATAATGCTGAATAGAACCGTCACTCCGTGCTGGAAAAAGTTAATGCCTGGTGCCCTCAGTGTAAAGGATAATAGCAAGCGTAAAGACTGCGGCACTCAAGTTTAAATGAATATTATTTACTGAAGCATAGTCGATAGATGGTTACAGAATGCCTAACAATGTCTTGTTAGGCATTCTGTAACCATCTATCGACTATGATTCAGTAAATAATATTCAGTTAAACTTGAGTGCCGCAGTCTTTACGCTTGCTATATATATATATATATATATATATATATGCTCCTATGGGTGCCCGGCACTCTTGCAACTGATAGCAACGTCCCCGAGTGCAGGATACTTTCTGGGATATATATATATATATATATATATATATATATATATATAATATCTATCCGAGAAATGTCCACACACACACAGTAAATCCAACAATGTGCTGGGGTGCTTCTTACCATGTTCAGAAGATAAACTCCTCATTCCAGGTGCATAAGTAATATGAAGGGGTGCACTCTCCAGGCTCTCATTAGAATCCAAATCACAGTGAGGACCGAAACGTCAGCAATACTGATTGTATCTATGTCTTAATAAAAGATTTGGATTCTAATGAGAGTCTGGAGAGTGCACCCCTTCATATTACTTATATATATAATAAACACAGTATATAACACAGTGGACACACAGCGCAATCACACTGCTGTGTATATAATATACACAGTACAGTATATAAGATATAATGCACACATATAGTGCACTGGGTGATATATACATCCTGTATATAGTATAAATCAGTGGGACACACGGTGTAATCACACTGCAGGCCAGGCTGCAGCACATATATAAATAGAGACTCACAGTCACAGTTGTAAAAGAGGATACCGACCAGAGGGGAACAGGTCTATGATGGGGGTGGGACTTCGCGGCATTAGGCCCCGCCCCCTAAATAACCGCGAATTGGCATCCAGCCTGGGCAGAGCAGGCGGGGCCAGGATATGTCCTCCCCTCCCATCCTCCGTGGTTGAAAGCTGCAGCGTTACACAGCTTTCACTGTAGCAGCTTCAGCTCCTCCAGACCTCCACACAAAAAAACATGACACCGGGTGAGCAGGCGCCATACATCCCTCGCGGTGAGCGCAGTGCAGATCCTGTGAGTCTGTGACATCATTGATTTTGTTGCTTCACTCAGCGCCGCCCTCCAAGTGCCGGCGCCCATAGGCAGTTGCCTAAAGCTGCCTAGTGGTGGCGCCGGCCCTGCACAGACGTCAGAAAAAGAGTCACCAGTGTCCTAAAAAATGCAGCTGTACCCAATGTCCACTTAACCACGGACATGAGGACAAGTGGAGCAGGGCAGACTCAGGACTATATGACTGTGACAGCCCACTGGGTAGATGTATTGCCTCCCGCAGCAAGAACAGCAGCGGCGGCACCAGTAGCAGCATCTCGCAAACGCCAACACGTTCCTAGGCAGGCTACGCTTTATATCACCGCTTTCCAGAAGAGGCACACAGCTGACAACCTCTTACGGAAACTGAGGAACATCATCGCAGAATGGCTTACCCCAAATGGACTCTCCTGGGGATTTGTGACATCGGACAACGCCAGCAATATTGTGCGTGCATTACATCTGGGCAAATTCCAGCACGTCCCATGTTTTGCACATACATTGAATTTGGTGGTGCAGAATTATTTAAAAAACGACAGGGGCGTGCAAGAAATGCTGTCGGTGGCCCGTAGAATTGCGGGCCACTTTCGGCATTCAACCACCGCGTACTGAAGACTGGAGCACCAGCAAACAGTCCTGAACCTGCCCTGCCATCATCTGAAGCAAGAGGTGGTAACGAGGTGTAATTCAACCCTCTATATGCTTCAGAGGATGGAGGAGCAGCAAAAGGCCATTCAAGCCTTTACATCTGCCTACGATATAGGCAAAAGAGGGGGAATGCACCTGACTCAAGCGCAGTGGAGAATGATTTCAACGTTGTGCAAGGTTCTGCAACCCTTTGAACTTGCCACACGTGAAGTCAGTTCAGACACTGCCAGCCTGAGTCAGGTCATTCCCCTCATCAGGCTTTTGCTGGAGAGATTGAAGGAGGAGCTAAAACAGAGCGATTCCGCTAGGCATGTGGGACTTGTGGATGGAGCCCTTAATTCGCTTAACCAGGATTCATGGGTGGTCAATCTGTTGAAATCAGAGCACTACATTTTGGCCACCGTGCTCGATCCTAGATTTAAAACCTACGTTGTATCTCTCTTTCCGGCAGACACAAGTCTGCAGAGGTTCAAAGACCTGCTAGTGAGAAAATTGTCAAGTCAAGCGGAACGTGACCCGTCAACAGCTCCTCCTTCACATTCTCCCGCAACTGGGGGAGCGAGGAAAAGGCTAAGAATTCCGAGCCCACCCGCTGGCGGTGATGAAGGGCAGTCTGGAGCGAGTGCTGACATCTGGTCCGTACTGAAGGACCTGCCAACGATTACTGACATGTCGTCTACTGTCACTGCATATGATTCTCTCACCATTGAAAGAATGGTGGAGGATTATATGAGTGACCGCATCCAAGTAGGCACGTCAGACAGTCCGTACGTATACTGGCAGGAAAAAGAGGCAATTTGGAGGCCCTTGCAGAAACTGGCTTTATTTTACCTAAGTTGCCCACCCTCCAGTGTGTACTCCGAAAGAGTGTTTAGTGCAGCCGCTCACCTTGTCAGCAATCGGCGTACGAGGTTACTTCCAGAAAATGTGGAGAAGATGATGTTCATCAAAATGAATTATAATCAATTCCTCCGTGGAGACATTCACCAGCAATTGCCTCCAGAAAGTACACAGGGACCTGAGATGGTGGATTCCAGTGGGGACGAATTAATAATCTGTGAGGAGGGGGATGTACACAGTGAAAGGGGTGAGGAATCGGACGATGAGGAGGAGGTGGACATCTTGCCTCTGTAGAGCCAGTTTGTGCAAGGAGAGATTGATTGCTTCTTTTTTGGTGGGGGCCCAAACCAACCAGTCATTTCAGTCACAGTTGTGTGGCAGACCCTGTCGCTGAAATTATGGGTTTGTTAAAGTGTGCATGTCCTGTTTATACAACAAAAGGGTGGGTGGGAGGGCCCAAGGACAATTCCATCTTGCACCTCTTTTATCTTTCATTTTTCTTTGCATCATGTGCTGTTTGGGGACTATTTTTTTGAAGTGCAATCCTGCCTGACACTGCAGTGCCACTCCTAGATGGGCCAGGTGTTTGTGTCGGCCACTTGTGTCGCTTAGCTTAGCCATCCAGCGACCTTGGTGCACCTCTTTTTTTCTTTGCATCATGTGCTGTTTGGGGACTATTTTTTTGAAGTGCCATCCTGTCATCCAGCGACCTCGGTGCAAATTTTAGGACTAAAAATAATATTGTGAGGTGTTCAGAATAGACTGAAAATG
This sequence comes from Pseudophryne corroboree, assembly GCF_028390025.1. Taxonomy (NCBI): domain Eukaryota; kingdom Metazoa; phylum Chordata; class Amphibia; order Anura; family Myobatrachidae; genus Pseudophryne; species Pseudophryne corroboree. The sequence continues at coordinate 41,489,405 of NC_086452.1, read as the reverse complement.
AGTGGAAATTATGGTTATTGAGGTTAATAATACTATGGGATCAAAATGACCCCCAAATTCTATGATTTTAGCTGTTTTTGAGGGTCTTTTGTGAAAAAACACCCGAATCCAAAACATACCAGAATCCCAAAAAAAAAATTTCAGGGAGGTTTTGCCAAAACGCGTCCGAATCCAAAACACGGCCACGGAACCGAATCCAAAACCAAAACACAAAACCCGAAAAATGTCCGGTGCACATCACTAGTCACGGCATGCTGGGATGTGCGGTCCATAACTGCTGTGGGGGCCGCATGTTGCGCACCCATAATTTGCAGCATTCAATAAAAAAATCTACATTCAAGAACACTTATAAAATATTGCATTGCTCCTTATACATTTGTCATTATTAACTACTTGACCGCTTTCAAGCAGTTTTTGTCTGTATTACTTTTAACAATTGTTTTAATTGCATTATTGTCTTGTGTATTTATGGTGCAAAAACATCATATGGGAGGTTGCAGGTGTCACATACTGTATGGTGCCTCGTACCTCAGTTGTGTTGTTATTTCCAAAAGAACTGAAGGACTGATTGCTGGTTCAGCCAAAAAATGGCTGCCTCCAGTAGACAGCAGCCAGTCACGTTGCCATGACTGCAAATTTACAATTTTAACACAGATATATACATATAAGTCGTAATTCTCATTTTTACGCCTCAGATTTACAGAAATAAACACAAACAATTGTGTACTATTAATACTGTGGGAATTGTACTTTAAGGCTGTCCCTGAAGAGTTAACCGTCCAGTGGGCATTATTTCCCGCTGATGGGAGCCTGTTTATGAAACAAATACTTTAGACAAAAATATCGCTTAGAGCCGGTGACTGCATCTGTCGGGAAGAGGACGACCTGTTAACCATTTTGTTTTCTATTTTGAATTTGCTCTATATTTATCTGACACGCCGTGTGTGCTGAGCAGTCTCGTCTTGAGAGCCTGCCAGATGCATTCTCAAAATGGTTGCCAAACTGTAAGATGGCTGCCAAGGTCTGCACACAGAGAGGCACGTCCAAAATGGTGACCGACTTCTCCGGGGTTTGTCTGTCAATTATTCAAATCGAGGAAGATTCAGGACTTGGCATCCAGTATTTGGCACAAGGGCTTACAGTGTCATCCAGAGACTCGGAGTAGTTACTGTGCTCCGTTTACGTCAAAGTTTTTTTGGCAAAAGGATGTCTAGTGAAACGGGGAGAGCGTGAGGTGGAATAGCAAGCAATCAGGAATTAATTACCTTGCTCCGAGAGGAAGAGGCTGTGCCGTACAGGAATTATAGAGCGTTACCTACAATAAAAGCCTCGGAGTGGGGAAGTACCGCGCTGCCAAGACATCCTGCCCCCATCTGATATAGACCAAACTTTAATGAAAACTGTGATTTATTATATCTGTGTTCCTAAACTTATGCACGTGTTTTCTGGCAATTGCGAGGACTAAAGCGCTGCGACAATGGGGAATGATACCACAGTAATGTGTTGATTAGGACTTCAGCATAGTCTAAATATCAGTTACAGAGTCCAACTTTTAGTGAACTTGGCATATGCTCAAAATCACATCTCCAGAGTGCACACGAGGCAATGGATTATTTAAAGAGAAATATACCCTATTTAATACATAAGGTTTCGATAAGTAAAATAAAAATAGCAGTCATCCTAAATAGAAATTATATGAATTTAAAGCAATGATTTACCTATATTTTATTTTATTTTGTTTTCTACCATAAATTTGAAGGGTTGAGTCTTTAAAAAAAAAATTGTGCTTGGACTTATACCCAGTGTCTAGGGCTGTGCAGAGTTTACCACTCAGTAAAGTGTCCACTGTTAAGGGCCCCATACACTACAACGATAATGCCTGATTTTATCCGATTTTGACCTTTCGGGCCGATAAATCGGATTAACAGTGGCAAATCGGATGTGTTTTACATCCGATCCGATGCGTGGTCCTGTGAACATCGGATCGGAGCCCCTAGATCGTTAGTGCTGCACTCGTGATATGTCGGTTCTCGCAGGCACGGCTGGGATCGCATAAGATACATCGTATGCAAAGGGTCCGCATACGATGTATTGTATGTGACCCTTCCGCCTGGGAGGCTGTCGGGCGGTTCAAGTGAATTCTTATGTGACATGAGGGTCCGACATGTCGCTGTAGTGTATGGGAGCCCTTTACTCTTCTCCATTATTACTTTATCTTCTATCAGAACTCTCCTGTCAATCTTATTGAGGTGTGATAATTCTCTTGTAGTACAGTATATTGGGGACTTTATTAAAACATACGTATGACATCAGTGGAGGGCTGGATAATGCAAGTAGGGATGTGTTCAGGTTCGTAAAGGGCAGAAAATATAATGGGGTACCAAATTCAATTCAAAACATGGAGTTGTATTTCTTGTGCTGGGGCTATTGAGTTGTTTGACAAGTGTTTCATTGATTGATTGAAATACTTTTCGAACATTTTCCCAATAATGATGAAAGATCATCAATATGTTGACTGAACATTAAAGTGATATTATTTATGGCACTTTATAATAACTTTTTTTTTTAAAGTCCACTGAGGTTATGAAGGCTGAATCCACTCTCATATTACATTTTTAATCTTCCTGTGGGGGTCCCATGCCAAAAGGGGATCCGGTCTGAAGATTGACAGTGTCTAGGTCGACAATGTTTAGGTCGCCCACTATAGGTCGACAGTCACTAGGTCGACAGGGTTTGAAGGTCGACAGGGTTTCTAGGTCGACATATTCTTGGTCGACAGGTCGACATGAGTTTTTCACTTTTTTTTTTGCATTTTTTCATACTTAACGATCCATTTGGACTACAATTGGGACGGTAACCTGTGCCAAGTGCAGCGGTAGCGGCGGGGACACGGTGCACTAGTTGGGCTTCCCGGTCACTGTACGGAGAAAACGACACCAAAAAAACATGAAAAACTCATGTCGACCTTTTGACCTGTCGACCTATAACATGTTGACCTGGAACCCCTGTCGACCTTCAAACCCTGTCGACCTAGTGACTGTCGACCTATAGTGGTCAACCTAAACATTTTCAACCTAGACACTGTCGATCTAATGATCCACACCCTGCCAAAAGCAGCCGCATGTTTAGGAGCAGCTACCACCATTGGCACTAAGGCAGAATAATCCCTGGGACACTTACCTGCTCCTCACATGACCAGTGTGACCTGAAAAATGCCGCTGCCAACGCCTGCTAGATCACCAGGGACCAGTGGGTGCGCCAGAGGTGGGGCTTGCAGCACAGTCCAAAATTCAAATAGGGAAGAAACACCAACTGCCACCCCAAACGCTGCCAAACATCACCAGCCGGGACTCGCTGGCAGTTGGTGTCGCTCTCCTACTTGAGGTTTGGACTGGGCTGCAGCCCCACCTCGGAAGCCGCCACTGCCAGGGAGTGTTTGTCGACATTCTACCATGTCGGCATTTCAGCAGTCTCCACATGGTAAAGGCTGACCCTGGTCAACCACACCCTAATAACTCTAACTGAATTTTAATATGGGAAATAGGTCATTTTAGGGCCCCCAATGCTGTGATATATTAGTCCCGTTACCCTGTATTTTCTGTTTATATTTCATTTATATGCCAATGTAGTAGTAATGTTTAACAAGCCAAATGCAAATTAAAATCTGTAACATTTAAAACAAATGAACCGCGGTCATTTACAAAAAAAAGATTTTTTTTTAAACACCTGGGGTAGATTTACTGAGTTTTCTAATGAGGAAAAGCTACAAGTAACTTAGTACGACTTATGTCGACCTAATGCATGTCGACCAATAGTGGTCGACCTAATGACTGTCGATCTAAGTCTTGTCGACCCATACCCCTTAGTACAGGCTAGAAAACGCTAGGCCGAATATGGTTGCTATGGGAAACAACCCCACTTTTTTTCTTTTTTAAAGTAGTAAATGCCTACGTATTTCTCCTGTATGCTGTTATATGTGAAGCGTTTTTAGTCACTGACTATACCACCTGGTGGACAATATGGCAATGGGCACAGAGTGAACAGTTTGCCCGCCCTGGCCCGTACACTTCCGTTGCTGCGGAGCCTCGCTATCGGGCAGCAGTTAATAGGCTGTAGTATTGCACGCTAGGCTCTTTAAATTGACACCCGTGTGCATGGCCGGATTAACAATGGGGCTAATGGAGCTGCAGCTCCAGGCCCACCATCAAAATAGGCCCACCATCAAAATAGGCAGGGGGGGGGGAATTTCTGCTACAGCAGCCAATAACCAGCCAAGGTCCCGTTCCCCTAACCAAGACACACATGCCGCACAATTGGTAGATGATGCCGGCCTCGCCGGCATAGTGTACTGTACACCAGGGAGCTGGAGAGAGGACGTCGGCCGCACGCCGGGGAGCCAGAGAGGGTACGTCCCAGCAGCAGCACCCTGCACTGCCTGAGTCCCTCACTTTTCCCACGTGTCATGCTGTGTACTCCTGTGGATTTCTGGACACTCCACTGAACCCCTGGAGGTCCATGAATAGTGCTGTGCTCTCCCTGGGGAAGGGTCAGTGCAGGGACAATCCCAACCACTCTCCTTGCTGCCCGGCGCCATTTAGAAATGCGGATCGGAGGTAGGATCATTGCAGCAGCATGAGCCCAGCCATTCTACTCCCGAGGCAGCGCTGGGCTGTCGCTAGAGGAGCTGTCAGCGGCGCCAGGAGGTGTGACAGCAGTGGAGGAAGGTAGCTGCCAAAACATCACCGCTGACCGCACTTCCTGTCTCCCGGTCCCCGCACCACACAGTCTGGCTCCAGTCTCCTGCACCGCATTGCCAGTCTCCTCTGGCCCCCGCACCGCGCAATCTGGCTGTCGTCCCCCTCACTGCACTGTCTGGCTCCCGCCCCCCGCACCGCACTGCCTGTCTCCCAGCTCCTGCATCGCGCAATCTGGCTGCCGGCCCCCGCATCGAAGTGTCTGGCACCGCTCCCGCCCCATGCACAACCCCGTCTGGCTCCTGGTCCCCACACAGCATCGTCTAGCTCCCGGCCCCTGCGCTGCCTGACTGTTGGCTCCTCCTGCACCATGCTGCTTGTCGGTCCCCGCACTGCACTGTCAGGGTCACGGCTCCCGCACCGTGTTGTCTTGCTCCCGGCCCCCTACAGCCCCGTCTCACTCCCGGCCCCGCACAGCACCTGCACCGCGCTGTCTATGTCACGGCTCCCGCACTGCACTGTCAGGGTCACGGCTGCCGCACCATGTTGTCTGGGTCATGGCCCCCACAATGCATTATCTGGCTGTTGGCTCCCGATCCCCATAGCATGCTGCGGGACTTCGGGGACAGACCAAAGAAGAGGAGGCGAATTGCTTTGTCTGGAGCCAGGGGATCTGCTGAGTCTGGAGAGCTGGTGAGTAACACACACACCACTCTCTCTCTCTCTCTCTCTCTCTCTCTCTCTCTCTCTCTCTCTCTCTCTCTCTCACTCTTTCCTAAGAGGCTATACCTGGTGCAGTGTGTATTAGGGGCTCTACCGTGTGCATTGTGTATATGCGGCTCTACCTGGTGCAATGTGTATATGGGACTCTACCTGGCACAATGTGTAAAATGCGCTCTAGCTGGTGTAATGTGTATATGGGGCTCTACCTGGTGCAATGCATATAAGGGGCTCTACCTGGCACAATGTGTATATGGGACTCTACCTGGTGCAATGTGTATAAGGGGCTCTACCTGGCACAATGTGTATATGCGGCTCTACCTGGTGCAATGTGTAAAAGGGGCTTTACCTGGTGCAATGTGTATATGGGGCTCTACCTGGTGCAATGTGTATAAGGGGTTCTACTTGGTGCTATGTGTATAAGGGGCTCAATCTGGCACAATGTGTATATGGGGCTCTACCTGGTGCAGTGTGTATAAGAGGCTGTACCTTGTACAATATGTGTAAAGGCCCATATAGACGGGCCGATGTGCGAGAGATGTGTGCTGAGTGAACCGCTCAGCACACATTTCTCCCGCCGCTCAGCACAGCGCAATCTGTGCTGAGCGTGCAGGAGGAGGGGGCGCTCATTTCACCCAGCGGGTGAAATGAGCGACCCGCTAGATTGGCCTGCACGGCAGGCCAATCTAGCACCAGCGATAGGCAGGGCTGCGCATCGCTATCGCTGTATGGGGTACACACGGAGCGATCCTGCTTAAATTCTAAGCAATCTAGTCAGATTGCTTAGAATATCGCTCCTTGAGTACCCCCCTTAAGGGGCTCTGCCTGGCCCAATGTGTGTAACGGGCTCTACCTGGCATATCATGTACAAAAGAGGCTCTACCTGGCGTTATGTGCATAAAAGGGGCTCTACCAGGTGTCTATAAAGGGTACTACTGTGTGGCGTAATGTGACTGACGGATACTACTGTGCAGTGTAATGTGAATTGATACTATTCTGTGGCCACAACCCTTCCCCGTGAAGCCAGCCCCCTTCTGTCTCTAGAGGACACACAGTGCCTCTCCAGCCAGCCCCCTTCTGTCTCTAGAGGCCACACAGTGCCTCCCCAGCCAGCCCCCTTCTGTCTATAGAGGCCACACAGTGCCTCCCCAGCCAGCCCCCTTCTGTCTCTAGAGGCCACACAGTGCCTCCCCAGCCAGCCCCCTTCTGTCTCTAGAGGCCACACAGTGCCTCCCCAGCCAGCCCCCTTCTGTCTATAGAGGCCACACAGTGCCTCCCCAGCCAGCCCCCTTCTGTCTCTAGAGGCCACACAGTGCCTCCCCAGCCAGCCCCCTTCTGTCTCTAGAGGCCACACAGTGCCTCCCCAGCCAGCCCCCTTCTGTCTATAGAGGCCACACAGTGCCTCCCCAGCCAGCCCCCTTCTGTCTCTAGAGGCCACACAGTGCCTCCCCAGCCAGCCCCCTTCTGTCTCTAGAGGCCACACAGTGCCTCCCCAGCAAGCCCCCTTCTGTCTCTAGAGGCCACACAGTGCCTCCCCAGCCAGCCCCCTTCTGTCTCTAGAGGCCACACTGTGCCTCCCCAGCCAGCCCCCTTCTGTCTCTAGAGGCCACACAGTGCCTCCCCAGCCAGCCCCTTTTGTCAGCTCTCAAGGTATATCTTTGTTTCAATAATCGGCTTGCTGGAGATATAATTTGGCATTTATATCAGATTTCTCTGACGTCCTAGTGGATGCTGGGAACTCCGTAAGGACCATGGGGAATAGCGGGCTCCGAAGGAGGCTGGGCACTCTAGAAAGATTTATGACTACCTGGTGTGCACTGGCTCCTCCCACCATGACCCTCCTCCAAGCCTCAGTTAGATCTTGTGCCCGGCCGAGGTTGGATGCACACTAGGGGCTCTCCTGAGCCTCTAGAAAGAAAGTATAGAATTAGGTTTTTTATTTTCAGTGAGACCTGCTGGCAACAGGCTCACTGCAGCGAGGGACTAAGGGGAGAAGAAGCGAACTCGCCTGCTTGCAGCCGGATTGGGCTTCTTAGGCTACTGGACACCATTAGCTCCAGAGGGATCGACCGCAGGCCCAGTCCTTGGTGTTCGGTCCCGGAGCCGCGCCGCCGTCCCCCTTACAGAGCCAGAAGCAAGAAGAGGTCCGGAAAATCGGCGGCAGAAGACATCCTGTCTTCACCAAGGTAGCGCACAGCACTGCAGCTGTGCGCCATTGCTCCTCAGCACACTTCACACTCCGGTCACTGAGGGTGCAGGGCGCTTGGGGGGGGCGCCCTGAGCAGCAATAAAAACACCTTGGCTGGCAAACATACATCACATATAACCCCCAGGGCTATATGGATGTATTTTAACCCCTGCCAGAATCCATAAAAATGCGGGAGAATAGGCCGCGGAAAAGAGGCGGAGCTATCTCCCTCAGACACACTGGCGCCATTTTCTCTTCACAGTGCAACTGGAAGAAAGCTCCCCAGGCTCTCCCCTGTAGTTTTCAGGCTCAAAGGGTTAAAAAGAGAGGGGGGGCACTAAATTTAGGCGCAATATTGTATATACAAGCAGCTATGGGGGAAAATTCACTCAGTTATAGTGTTAATCCCCACATTATATGGCGCTCTGGTGTGTGCTGGCATACTCTCTCTCTGTCTCCCCAAAGGGCTTTGTGGGTCCTGTCCTCAGTCAGAGCATTCCCTGTGTGTGTGCGGTGTGTCGGTACAGCTGTGTCGACATGTTTGAGGAGGAGGCTTATATAGTGACGGAGCAGATGCCGATAAATGTGATGTCGCCCCCTGTGGGGCCGACACCAGAGTGGATGGTTAGGTAAAAGGTATTAACCGACAGTGTCAACTCCTTACATAAAAGGCTGGATGACGTAACAGCTATGGGACAGCCGGCTTCTCAGCCCGTGCCTGCCCAGGCGTCTCAAAGGCCATCAGGGGCTCAAAAACGTCCGCTCATTCAGATGGCAGACACAGATGTCGACACGGAGTCTGACTCCAGTGTCGACAAGGTTGAGACATATACACAATCCACTAGGAACATCCGTGACTTGATCCCGGCAATAAAAAATGTGTTACACATTTCTGACATTAACCTCTAAAAATGGGTTTTTATGTTTGGGGAGAAAAAGCAGGCAGTGTTTTGTTCCCCCATCAGATGAATGAATGAAGTGTGTGAAAAGCGTGGGTTCCCCCTGATAAGAAACTGGTAATTTCTAAAAAGTTACTGATGGCGTACCTTTTCCCGCCAGAGGATAAGTTACGCTGGGAGATATCCCCTAGGGTGGATAAGGCGCTCACACGGTTGTCAAAATAGGTTTGACACTGCCGTTTTAGGAACGGCCACTTTGAAGGTACCTGTTGATAAAAAGCAGGAGGCTATCCTGAAGTCTGTATTTACACACTCAGGTACTAGACTGATACCTGCAGAGCGTGCTGCTGCAGCGTGGTCGGTGACCCTGTCAAACATACTAGTTTGCTAACATGAGAACATATTAAAGACGTCGTCTTATATATGAGGGATGCACAGAGGGATATTTTACCGGCTGGCATCCAAAATGAATGTAATGTCCATTCTGTCAGGAGGGTATTAGAGACCTGTCACTGGAGTGGACAGGTAATGCTGCCTTTAAAAGGCGCATAGAGATTCTGCCTTATAAGGGTGAGGAATTATTTGGGGATGGTCTCTGGGACCTCGTATCCGCAGCAACAGCTGGGAAGAAATATTTTTACCTCAATTTTCCTCACAGACTAAGAAAGCACTGTATTATCAGGTACAGTCCTTTCGGCTTCAGAAAAGCAAGCGGGTCAAAGGCGCTTCCTTTCTGTACAGAGACAAGGGAAGAGGGAAAAAGCTGCACCAGTCAGCCTGTTCCCAGAATCATAATTCTTCTCTCGCTTCCTCTGAGTCCACAGCATGACGCGGGGGCTCCACAGGTGTAGCCAGGTACGGTGGGGGGCCGTCTCAAAAATTTCAGCGATCAGTGGGCTCGCTCACAGGTGGATCCCTGTTTCATTCAAGTAGTATTTCAGGGGTACAAGCTGGAATTCGATATGTCTTCCCCCCGCCGTTTCCTCAAATATGCCTTGCCGACAACTCCCTCAGGCAGGGAGGCTGTGCTAGAGGCAATTAATAAGCTGTATTCCCAGCAGGTAATACTTAAGGTGCCCCTACTCCAACAAGGACGGGGTTACTATTCCACACGGTTTTGGGGTACCGAAACCGCATGGTTCGGTGTGACCCTTTTTTACATTTAAAATCCTTGAACACATACATAAAAAATTCAAGTTCAAGATGGAATCGCTCAGGACGGTTATTGCAAGCCTGGACGAGGGGGATTACATGGTATCCCGGGACATCATGGATGCTTACCTGCATGTCCCTATTTACTATCCTCGCCAGGAGTACCTCAGATTGTGGTACAGGATTACCATTACCAAGTCCAGACTCTGCCGTTTGGACTGTACATGGCACCGAGGGTGTTACCATGGTAATGGCCGGAATGAGGATACTCCTTCGAAAAGGGGAGTTTTTAATTATCCCGTACTTGGACAATCTCCTTATAAGGGCGAGGTCCAAGGAGCAGTTGCTAGTCGGGGTAGCACTATTTTGGAAAGTGCTACAACAGCAAGGTTGGATTCTAAACAGTCCAGAGTCACAGCTGGTTCCTACGACACGTCTACTGTTCCTGGGGATGGTTCTGGACACAGACCAGAAATAAGTGTTTCTCCAGGAGGAGAAAGCCAAGGAGCTGTCATCTCTAGTCAGAGACCTCCTGAAGCCAAAACAGTTATCGGTGCATCATTGCACGCGAGTCCTGGGAAAAATGATAGCTTCCTACGAAGCAATCCCATTCGGCAGGTTCCATGCAAGAACTTTTCAGGGGGACCTGTTAGACAAGTGGTCCGGGTCGCATCTTCAGATGCATTAGGCTGATAACCCTGTATCCAAGGACCAGGGTATCTCTACTGTAGTGGCTGCAGAGTGCCCATCTTCAAGAGGGCCGCAGGTTCGACATACAGGACTAGGTCCTAGTGACCATGGATGCCAGCCTTTGAGGCTGGGGGGCAGTCACACAGGGAAGAACCTTCCAGGGACTTTGGTCAAGTCAGGTGACTTCCCTACATAACTGGAACAGAGGGCCATTTACAATGCCCTGAGTCAGGCAAGGCCTCTGCTTCAAAACCAGCCGGTCCTGATCCAATCAGGCAACATCACGGCAGTCGCCCATGTAAACCAACAGGGCGGCACAAGAAGCAGGATGGCGATGGCAGAAGCCACAAGGATTCTCCGATGGGCGGAAAATCATGTGTTAGCACTGTCAGCAGTGTTCATTCCCGGAGTGGACAACTGGGAAGCAGATTTTCTCAGCAGACACGACTTCCACCCGAGAGTGTGGGGACTTCATCCAGAAGTCTTCCAAAGGATTGTACACCATTGGGAAAGGCCACAGGTGGACATGAAGGCGTCCCGCCTCAACAAAAAGCTATAAAAGATATTGCGCCAGGTCAAGGGACCTTCAGGCGATAGCTGTGGACGCTCTGGTAACACCGTGGGTGTACCAGTCGGTTTATGTGTTCCCCCCTCTGCCTCTCATACAAAAGGTACTGAGAATAATAAGAAGGCGAGGAGTAAGAACGATACTCGTGGTTCCGGATTGGCCAAGAAGAGCCTGGTACCCAGAACTTCAAGAAACTATATATCAGAGGACCCATGGCCTCTGCCGCTCAGACAGGACCTGCTGCAGCAGGGGCCCTGTCTGTTCCAAGACTTACCGCGGCTACGTTTTGATGGCATGGCGGTTGAACGCCGGATCCTAAAGGAAAAGGGCATTCCGGAGGAAGTCATTCCTACGCTGATTCAAGCCAGGAAAGATGTTACTGCAAAACATTATCACCGCATATGGCGGAAATATGTTGCTTGGTGTGAGGCCAAAAAGGCCCCAACAGAGGAATTTCGACTAGGTCGATTTCTGCATTTCCTACAAGCAGGAGTGTCTAAGGGCCTAAAATTAGGCTCCATTAAGATACAGATCTCGGCTCTGTCGATTTTCTTCCAGAAAAAATTAGCTTTCAGTACCTGAAGCTCAGACATTGTAAAAGGAGTGCTGCATATTCAGCCCCCAGTTGTGCCTCCAGTGGCACCTTGGGATCTCAACGTGGTATTGAGTTTCTTAAAATCACATTGGTTTGAACCACTAAAAACCGTGGATCTAAAATATCTCACGTTGAAAGTGGTCATGTTATTGGCCTTGGTTTCGGCCAGGCGTGTGTCAGAATTGGGGGCTTTGCCATGTAAAAGCCCTTATCTGATTTTCCATATGGATAGGGCAGAATTGAGGACTCGTCCCCAGTTTCTCCCTAAGGTGGTATCAGTTTTGCACTTGAACCAACCTATTGTGGTGCCTGCGGCTGCTAGGGACTTGGAGGATTCCGAGTTACTGGACGTAGTCAGGGCCTTGAAAAATTATGTTTCCAGGACGGCTAGAGTCAGGAAAATTGACTCGCTATTTATCCTGTATGCATCCAACAGGCTGGGTGCTCCTGCTTCTAAGCAGACTATCGCTCGCTGGATCTGTGACACGATTCAGCAGGAGCATTCTGCGGCTGGACTGCCGCATCCTAAATCAGTGAAAGCCCATTCCACAGCGAAGGTGGGCTCATCTTGGGCGGCTGCCCGAGGGGTCTCGGCTTTACAACTTTGCCGAGCTGTTACTTGGTCAGGGGCAAACACGTTTGCAAAATTCTAAAAATTTGATACCCTGGCTGAGGAGGACCTTGAGTTCTCTCATTCGGTGCTGCAGAGTCATCCGCACTCTCCCGCCCGTTTGGGAGCTTTGGTATAATCCCCATGGTCCTTACGGAGTTCCCAGCATCCACTAGGACGTCAGAGAAAATAAGATTTTACTCACCGGTAAATCTATTTCTCGTAGTCCGTAGTGGATGCTGGGCGCCCATCCCAAGTGCGGATTGTCTGCAATACTTGTAAATAGTTATTGCTAACTAAAGGGTTATTGTTGAGCCATCTGTTGAGAGGCTCAGTTGTTTTCATACTGTCAAACTGGATATAGTATCATGAGTTGTACGGTGTGATTGGTGTGGCTGGTATGAGTCTTACCCGGGATTCAAAATCCTTCCTTATTATGTGTTAGGGTCTCCTGCCCTGTGCTGCCACGTCGTCATGGCAACCGGGAGACAAGTGCTAGCGGAGTAACCTGAGCGCAGCTGATACTCCGGTTCGGGTCTTTTGCTATGCAGTGGTTACAGGCAGGGGATCCGGTGCTGGTTTTTGTGCTCACAGTCTGTGAGGTCTGAGGGGGGCGTGGACAGCACCTGCTTTATAAGGCCTCTTCTCAGGTTAAGCAGATGCTGCTGAATCTTTGTTGGTTAGTCAGTTCCTGAAAGTTAGCCAGTACTGTGTAGCTTTGTATTTGTTGTTGCTTACTGCAAATAGGCCTGGGGATTTGGTACTACACTCTGCCAATCCAGACCTAGCAGTAAGACTGGAGTCAGTCATTTAGCGTGCTGAGGTTCTTTTGCTATCCTGTGAACCCAGCAGGTTTGTGGCTGTACTTTCAGACCTGCCTGCATAATCCTCTCTCACTGTGCAGGGCGTCCATGTGTCAGTTTAGTGGCAGTAAGCTGAACCTGGGCCCTGCAAGTGAGAATTAGGATTGTGGAGACTCTCCTTGTGTCTATTATTCCATCTCTGACCAAGGAGTTTACTGCCACACCCGTTGGTAACCCTTTAGGGTTTTGCTGTTGCCCTTAGCAACAGCATTTCGGGTTCTCTACGTATTAAAACACAACATCTTGCTTTTTCCATCTGAGCATTTCTAATACTAGGGAGACACCCAGTTTCTTAGCCTCTGGGCTTCTCTGTTCACTCTGTGTTGGTTTTGTTACCCTATCACCTTCTGTGTACGTTATGTCATATTTCCCAGTCTGTCTGTGAGTTCATTTGTTTTGCATCTCTCTCTGTTCAGACACCAGTACATTCCTGCAGGCACTGGTGTGCATAACAGTTCAAACACCAGTACATTCCTGCAGGCACTGGTGTGCATAACATTATGTCAGCTCGTCCGGGCACAGTGTCCTAACTGAGGCTTGGAGGAGGGTCATGGTGGGAGGAGCCAGTGCACACCAGGTAGTCATAAATCTTTCTAGAGTGCCCAGCCTCCTTCGGAGCCCGCTATTCCCCATGGTCCTTACGGAGTTCCCAGCATCCACTACGGACTACGAGAAATAGATTTACCGGTGAGTAAAATCTTATTTTTTCATTTTTTCAAACACACACACACACACACACACACACACACACACACACACACACACAAAATATATATATATATATATATATATATATATATATATATATATATATATAATGTAATGTCCTGAAGCCTGGCACTCCCTCCGTTGTTAGCATGCCCCGGTGCCCTCAGAATAATTGAAGAATAGTTTAAACAAAAGCTGCGGCACTCGTGGTCTTGGAAAAATGCTTGTATTGAAAAGTTTACATAGCGCACCCGCTCCCCACCAACGTTTCGGGGACTCTAACCCCTTTGTCAAGGTGTAGGTGACAGAAAAAGAAGAAACAGGAGACAACACTCACCTATTTATGAAAGAAGCCCGCCACGTCCCGTGCAGTGCAGCTCCCGCGCCTCCGTCCCAACCGCCGGATGTAGCAGGAAGATGACGTGCAGCGACGCACCCGGCGCGTCACTGCTGCTTCGTTGCTCGGCAACCCGCGGCACTGTTGTCCCGTTGCCCAGCAACACATCGCGCCGTCAGGTCAGAGGCTCAGGAGCTGTAAAAGAGCCAGAGTGACACCACCATAGAAAAAGTGCAGCTGCCTGATGTACATGGAAAGATACTGATGACCTAAATATAAATGCACCCGTGCTCTAGCAGGGGGACAGGGGAAAAGAAACCAACTCCATATAGGGGGGACCCAGTTCGACATATTAACTTCTGTGTGCCTAACTTAGTCAGAGGGGAGAGGAATCACCAATAGTAGAGACCCAGACCTACCCAAAAGTGATGCAAGTAGGGGACTACCTCCCGAAAATAGCCATGTTAAAAGTGCGGAGGTCATGGGGTTAAAGTGACTATAGGAAATGACTTAAATAAATCAAATTAATCGACATAAGAGCATGATATCTTGGCCTAGGGCACATTGCGGAAGGCAATGCGCTCCCCTGTTCAGGCTCCTCCCATCACTTGGTGGACTGCCTGACCCAGTGGGCCATGCATCAGCACCCCTGGGTCAAATGGGTGCACCCCTTAGGGGTCAGTCCTCGCCACCCTAGAAACTGGGTGTTTCTCACATCCTTCAGCAGAAGATGCCCCACGAAATCCTCTCGTTGAGTCCAGCTGGAGAAATGGTGCTTAGTCTGAAAATCCATGTTGCCTCCTTACGCAATAGTCGACCATCTCGATCCCCACCCCGTAGGGTCTTGGGGACATGGTCAATGATGATGTGCTTGAGGTCCTTTAAGGAATGCTTGACTTCCTGGAAATGGCGAGCTACTGGCTGGTCAGATGGCGTGCAAAGGAGAGCGGCTTTAATGGCCGATCGATGCAATGCCATACGTTCCCGTAAAGTCCTGATTGTCTTCCCCACGTAGCATAAGCCACAAGGACAGATGATAAGGTAGATGATGTGGGTAGACGTACAGGTCAGGACATGATGAATGGAGATCTTCTTTCCAGTGAGAGGTAACACAAAACCTGACCCCGTGATCATGTGGCTGCACGTGGTGCACCCCAAGCACCTGTAGCACCCCGGCTTCCTCGTCAAAAAAGTCCCACCCCCTTGGGTACCCGCGGGTTTGGGCATGCCCGTGATGTCAGCATGGACCACCCAGTCCCTGATGTTACGTCCACGTCTATAACACATCATAGGGGTGGTGTGCTTGAAAGGAAGACTGGAGTCCTGGAGATAATTGGCCATAGAGCTCGATTGGCCCTTGTTAGAATAGGGCTGGAGGTGTCAAACGTGGTTGTCCAGGTTATTCTGTCAGCAGAAGATCTTGCTGTAGGGCGTAATAACTCATCCCTAGGTATCGATAATATTTCTCCCTTAATACGTTTGAGAAGTGCCTTCTCGTAGCCTCTATCCATGAATTTGGAAACAATGGAATCCAGTTCCTGCTCCAACCTCTCTGGTTGACTATTAATGCGCGCTACCCTCATCATCTGGGACCTAGGCAGGCCTTGTTTCAACGGTCGAGGGTGATGACTATTCGCTCGCAGGAGAGTGTTCTTATCCGTTGGCTTACTGTACAAGCTGGTTTCCAACCTCCCGGCTTTGATGGTCACCAGCACGTCTAGATAGTTGATGGAAGAGGATGACCACTGAGACGTAATCCTGATGGGGGAGGGCCTGGAATTGATGGAATCCAGGAGCTTACTAAGCGCTAGTTCCCCTCCTGTCCATACTATGAATATATCGTCGATATATCTGGTATAGAGTGCGATATGTCGAATGTTTTCCTGGTCCTGAAAGAACATGGATGTTTCTTCCTTCAGCATATAGACATTTGCATAGGACGGGGCCACATTGCTCCCCATGGCACAACCGGTCCTCTGCCGATAGAACCGTCCATCGAAAATGAAATAGTTCCTGGTCAATGTTAGTTCCAGTAAAGACATGAAGAGATCCAAGTTCACGATGGACATATTCTCCTCCATTAGGAACAATCTCATTGCCCCTAACCCATCACTGTGTGGTATGCTTGTATATAAACTACAAATGTCTACTGTGCACAGAAGTGCCCCCTCCGGGACTGTGCCAAAGGACTCTAGAAGTATGAGGAAAGAAGTGGTGTCCTTCAGACATCTAGTTTGTTTGTAAACCAAGGGTTGAAGTATGCTATCCAAAAATTGCGACACTGGCTGGTACAGTGATTGCCGGGCGGAGATGATAGGGCGGCCCGGCGGCTTCATAAGATCTTTATGTATTTTTGGCACAGTGAAGAAGACGGGCACTACTGGAAAGTCCTGTGCGAGGGCCTTGCATATTTTCTCAGAAATATGCCCATGTTGTCTCGCATTACTCAAAATTCCATCTAGCTCCTGCTTGTAGAATGCCGTTGGGTCTGAGTCATGATCCTCAAACAAAACTTAATTTATAACCTTTCGGCACGTACATTAACCCCCGCAGAATTAGATGTGCTTAGTAATGGACTCTCGTTTGTCCCCACTAATCGGCATAATGAGATGAATTGGAAAATCGACCTATACCAATTTGCAAGAAAATTACGACGACAGGAATTCTTTTCGACGCACCCCAGCCCGTTGCCTACTATTACTACCCCTGCAGATCTACAGCCATTTCTGAATAAGAGAAGCAGCTCGTCCTTCGATCCACAATCCTCGAATGCATCCATCAAATCCTTCCTACGACTCGTGGATGAATCCATGGATAAGTATACGAAGGCCACCACCCAAGTGCACCGTAACCTGTCAAAGCTAGAATGGCAGGCGCTCAAGAACTTGAGCTCTTACACAGATATCATTATCCGCCCTGCCGATAAGGGGGGCGGTGTGGTCATTCTGGACCTAACATACTACCGGATGGAGATTGAGGCACAATTATCTAATGTTAACACCATGAGGATCTTGACTCAGACCCAACGGCATTCTACAAGCAGGAGCTAGATGGAATTTTGAGTAATGCGAGACAACATGGGCATATTTCTGAGAAAATATGCAAGGCCCTCACACAGGACTTTCCAGTAGTGCCCGTCTTCTTCACTGTGCCAAAAATACATAAAGATCTTATGAAGCCGCCGGGCCGCCCTATCATCTCCGCCCGGCAATCACTGTACCAGCCAGTGTCGCAATTTTTGGATAGCATACTTCAACCCTTGGTTCACAAACAAACTAGATGTCTGAAGGACACCACTTCTTTCCTCATACTTCTAGAGTCCTTTGGCACAGTCCCGGAGGGGGCACTTCTGTGCACAGTAGACATTTGTAGTTTATATACAAGCATACCACACAGTGATGGGTTAGGGGCAATGAGATTGTTCCTAATGGAGGAGAATATGTCCATCGTGATCTCTTCAGGTCTTTACTGGAACTAACATTGACCAGGAACTATTTCATTTTCGATGGACGGTTCTATCGGCAGAGGACCGGTTGTGCCATGGGGAGCAATGTGGCCCCGTCCTATGCAAATGTCTATATGCT
This sequence comes from Pseudophryne corroboree, assembly GCF_028390025.1. Classification (NCBI taxonomy): domain Eukaryota; kingdom Metazoa; phylum Chordata; class Amphibia; order Anura; family Myobatrachidae; genus Pseudophryne; species Pseudophryne corroboree. Next base: position 41,471,797 of record NC_086452.1, on the reverse strand, counting down.
GAAGGAAGAAACATCCATGTTCTTTCAGGACCAGGAAAACATTCGACATATCGCACTCTATACCAGATATATCGACGATATATTCATAGTATGGACAGGAGGGGAACTAGCGCTTAGTAAGCTCCTGGATTCCATCAATTCCAGGCCCTCCCCCATCAGGATTACGTCTCAGTGGTCATCCTCTTCCATCAACTATCTAGACGTGCTGGTGACCATCAAAGCCGGGAGGTTGGAAACCAGCTTGTACAGTAAGCCAACGGATAAGAACACTCTCCTGCGAGTGAATAGTCATCACCCTCGACCGTTGAAACAAGGCCTGCCTAGGTCCCAGATGATGAGGGTAGCGCGCATTAATAGTCAACCAGAGAGGTTGGAGCAGGAACTGGATTCCATTGTTTCCAAATTCATGGATAGAGGCTACGAGAAGGCACTTCTCAAACGTATTAAAGGAGAAATACTATCGATACCTAGGGATGAGTTATTACGCCCTACAGCAAGATCTTCTGCTGACAGAATAACCTGGACAACCACGTTTGACACCTCCAGCCCTATTCTAACAAGGGCCAATCGAGCTCTATGGCCAATTATCTCCACGGACTCCAGTCTTCCTTTCAAGCACACCACCCCTATGATGTGTTATAGACGTGGACGTAACATCAGGGACTGGGTGGTCCATGCTGACATCACGGGCATGCCCAAACCCGCGGGTACCCAAGGGGGTGGGACTTTTTTGACGAGGAAGCCGGGGTGCTACAGGTGCTTGGGGTGCACCACGTGCAGCCACATGATCACGGGGTCAGGTTTTGTGTTACCTCTCACTGGAAAGAAGATCTCCATTCATCATGTCCTGACCTGTACGTCTACCCACATCATCTACCTTATCATCTGTCCCTGTGGCTTATGCTACGTGGGGAAGACAATCAGGACTTTACGGGAACGTATGGCATTGCATCGATCGGCCATTAAAGCCGCTCTCCTTGGCACGCCATCTGACCAGCCAGTAGCTCGCCATTTCCAGGAAGTCAAGCATTCCTTAAAGGACCTCAAGCACATCATCATTGACCATGTCCCCAAGACCCTACGGGGTGGGGATCGAGATGGTCGACTATTGCGTAAGGAGGCAACATGGATTTTCAGACTAAGCACCATTTCTCCAGCTGGACTCAACGAGAGGATTTCGTGGAGCATCTTCTGCTGAAGGATGTGAGAAACACCCAGTTTCTAGGGTGGCGAGGACTGACCCCTAAGGGGTGCACCCATTTGACCCAGGGGTGCTGATGCATGGCCCACTGGGTCAGGCAGTCCATCAAGTGATGGGAGGAGCCTGAACAGGGGAGCGCATTGCCTTCCGCAATGTGCCCTAGGCCAAGATATCATGCTCTTATGTCGATTAATTTGATTTATTTAAGTCATTTCCTATAGTCACTTTAACCCCATGACCTCCGCACTTTTAACATGGCTATTTTCGGGAGGTAGTCCCCTACTTGCATCACTTTTGGGTAGGTCTGGGTCTCTACTATTGGTGATTCCTCTCCCCTCTGACTAAGTTAGGCACACAGAAGTTAATATGTCGAACTGGGTCCCCCCTATATGGAGTTGGTTTCTTTTCCCCTGTCCCCCTGCTAGAGCACGGGTGCATTTATATTTAGGTCATCAGTATCTTTCCATGTACATCAGGCAGCTGCACTTTTTCTATGGTGGTGTCACTCTGGCTCTTTTACAGCTCCTGAGCCTCTGACCTGACGGCGCGATGTGTTGCTGGGCAACGGGACAACAGTGCCGCGGGTTGCCGAGCAACGAAGCAGCAGTGACGCGCCGGGTGCGTCGCTGCACGTCATCTTCCTGCTACATCCGGCGGTTGGGACGGAGGCGCGGGAGCTGCACTGCACGGGACGTGGCGGGCTTCTTTCATAAATAGGTGAGTGTTGTCTCCTGTTTCTTCTTTTTCTGTCACCTACACCTTGACAAAGGGGTTAGACTCCCCGAAACGTTGGTGGGGCGCGGGTGCGCTATGTAAACTTTTCAATACAAGCATTTTTCCAAGACCACGAGTGCCGCAGCTTTTGTTTAAACTATATATATATATATATATATATATATATATATATATATACATACACACACCACACACACACATACACACTATATATATATATATATATATATATATATATATATATATACATATATATACACACACACATTACACACACACACATTATATATACACACACACACACACACACACACACACACACACACATTATATACACACACACACACACACACACACACACACACACACACACACACACAGCACTGGTCACAACCCCCATATCAGTAGCCACACGCCTGCCATACTGGTCACACCCCACGTGGTGGCACATAATAGGCCCTTCAGAAATATCAGCTCCAGGCCCGTGAAGACCTTAATCTGGCACTGCCCGTGTGTACAAGGTGTTTAACCTTAAGCACATCTGGATGTGAGGCTTTAATGCTCCTGAAACAATCGGCTTCTCCAAATCCTGTACAGCTATATAACAGATAGGGCATTTGGAGGTCACTAGAACAGATGGGCTTTATGCTAGTTACATAACCAATTCTCCCAATCATATTATATGGTTTTGTGTGGTAGTAGGGCAAGGTGAAGCTGATTGGTGCTCTCTGTCTGCCCTGGAGGGGGCGAGCTGAGATGTGTGAACAGCCAGCTGCTTGTGCGCCAAAACAGCACTTTAGGGCGCTATAATTAAAGGGCACTCAAAACAATTGAATTGCAACAAGGGGCACCCATTAAGTATCGCGGCTTTAAAAAAAGAAAAAATTGAATTCCCCTAAGAATGGGGTAAATTTACTAAGGTGGGAGATTTTTAGAACTGGTGATGTTGCCCATGGCAACCAATCAGATTCTACTTACCATTTATCTAGCTGCTTCTAGCAGATAATAGATATAATCTGATTGGTTGCTATGGGCAACATCACCAGTTCTAAAAATCTCCCACCTTAGTAAATTTACCCCAATGTCTTCACTTTCTTTAGTTGCTGTAAGCGTTTGCGTTTGTCACGTGGTTACACTGGCGCTTTTTGCGTAAATTAAACACCAATGTTTCCTGACCTAAACAATTTCTGCACCAACATCGTTGTACGAGGGTAATTAGAGACGTTTACAGCATAGATCGTTAGACCTGTTGTATTAATAATCTTATAACTGAGCATCTTTGGTAACTGTTTATCCCAGAGAACTAGTTGATTGCATTTTTAAGTAATTATTTGGGGCAACTAATGGTTGAAGTAGACCTGTATACCTAATATAGGGAAAACTTATTTAAAATAAAAAAATAAAAATCACTTGTATAATGGACAGAATATTTTTTTTTTTAATATAAAGGGGTATGTTCAATTAAAGTTGGAACCATTCCGACATGTATTTGTCGGAATGGATCCGACAACCCCTATTCAATCCCAGCCGCCCGACCTCACGGCAGTGTCCACCCGGCTCCAGCAAGCATCCTGGAGCCGGGTGGAAGCTGCCGTGAGGTCGGACGGCTGAGTGACATCCTGCTGCAGCGCTACTGTAGCGCTGATCTCCCGTGTATGCCAGCCGCCTGTCCCCCGTCTCCCTGCGGCCCTCTCCTCCTCTGGGTCCGCATCTCAGTCTGACATCTTTTGATGTCGGACTGAGATGGTCAAAACGTTTTTGACACAAGCACGTGGATCGGCAGCTATACCGCCGATCGACGTGCTTTTCGACAAGTCGAATTCATTGACTTGTCGAAAAATGTAGGGATATATTGAATAGGTCGAATCAGGATTCGACCTTAAAAAGTCGAAAACTGCCGTCTTTTCGACAGACGGCAGTTTTCGACTTCAATTGAATATACCCCAAAGAGCTTTTACACATTTTGCCTGAAACATGGCAGCCATTATGCTATTAGTCACTATGATACATCGACGGGTGCAATGCATCCTGGGATCACAGTTGCACCCCACAAAAATGCTGTTTGGTTCTAAACGTTTATATTTACATTAAAGAATGACTTGCCGCCAGTTGGTGAACTGTTGCCTTGTCGATTGCTCGGTCTGGTGACATTATCAATATAAAAAGGATTTGCGCTTGTAATTTGGGGTAGGGTATATATAGTCACCCAGCTGTATATGTATTTTTTTGGTATTTGTTATTTTTTTTTTGGTCATATATCGGACACCCTAAACAGCTGTGATTCCTTTTTTTTAATAGCTGCTTTCATCCGTGTGCCAACAAGTCAGTTTACTAAATGTGTTTTGTTGATGACTGCTCAGATAATAATTGTGGTGTTTCGTGGTTTGGCAGAAGCGACGGGGTCTCCTCGGAGGCCACTTGCCAAAGCCTTTCAAGGGGTTGAGGTGGATTTACTGCCAAAATGAGTCACCACTCTCTCTCTCTCTATATATATTTTAGTGTCTTTCTGCCAAAGCCTTAGACACTTTCTATTTTCATTCAGCTGGAGGCTGTCCTCTACACATTGTGGCTTTCTTCACAGCCAGGCAAACGCTGGTGCCAGGATAGGTGAGAGAAGGTGGCCGAGTTTGGAGCCAAGACGGAGACTTACTAGTCTAGTGCAATTTGTTTTACTACAGCTTTCCAATACGTCTTCCTGGACCAGAAAGTTTCTTTTACTGTTTTTTTTTTTTTTGAAAGGTGCGTCAAGATTTAGTGAATAGTACACACGTAGCTATCATAAGGAATTACATTTTATTAGGAGGTGCTGACACTCGTTATTTGTGGTATTCTGACTTTTTTTAGTGCATAGGATATACGGCGATCACTCAAAAGAGATGCAGATTTTATTAACGTCTGCCCTCCGTGGCAGTCCGCCTTTACAGATCATGTGACCATATTAGTTCGTGAGCTTTCGAAACGTTTGAAGCCAGGCATTCTAATATGTAACTAAATATTATTGGGGTTCATAAAACAAACAGAGGTGCAATCCTTATCTCTTTTGTGTCCCACCTTTTATTTACGCTGCACGTTTACCTGTACTTAGCACTTAAAAGCATGCAGTGCACAGCGCCATCTGCAGAGAGGCCAAAACCGCTGCTCCTTAATTTATAGAGTCTGGAGCAGAGCCCAGACACTCCTGATGTATTATAAAATGCAGATACAGAGTATAGTGTTTTGTGCAGTGCTTTACAATAATTGAATATGTAAAATTTCATTGTGTTCTACCCGTCGCCAGCACCACGGGGACAAATAGAAACATACAGCTAAGGGAATGTAGTTGTAAAATGAAGCTGATCTGGCGCAGTAAACGCACACGGGATCACACACCTCTCAGATGCTGCTGGACTCCTATGCTTACAATGATCGTCCATCCCCAGTAGTGTTGAGAGGCAGGGCCTCTGGAGGGACCCCGGGTCCGCTAACCCCCTCCCCCCGGATACCTGTACTTCGGCGCCATCTTCCCGGTTACACCTTCGGGAAGGTGGTGCTGCACATAGAAAGCTAGAGTCTTTGTTCTCTAGTGGGCGGCGTCATCTTTCCAAATGTCACTGGAAAGATGGCGCTGGCTGGGGAGGAGGGACACATTTTCAGATCAAGTAAGGTAGGAAGCGGGTGCCCTCCCTCTGACCCCCTATCTTAAAACAGCACCCCCCCCCCCCCAATGTTAAAACGGTGCTCCCCTTGTAAGCCCAGCAATTATTTTATTATTCTCATATTTTTAAACTGAAGGGCATCATCACACCCACTTAATAAGCCACGCCTCCAAGCCTTTACCGGGGCCCGGCATGGCTCTCAGCGGCCGTGTCCATCCCAGCCGCATTTCAGTCATAACTGGCGGAAAATAAAGTTGACTGATAACTGTATTGTAAGGTAAACCCCATGTGGTCACACGTACATTTGTAAATATCCATTATAACATCACTTCAGCAGGGGCTGTCTGCTGGTTAGACACCTGTGCATATTTATCATTTATTGTAAGTTTCAGTTTATAGTACACGTTTAGTAAGGCTACTGTCAGTACAGGGTGTATTTCCATGTGTGATAACTAGTTTTTGTACAGTCTTAGGCGTTAGGACACGCATACACAGAGTTTAAACTCTTGCACTGAGCACGCACATTTTTACATAGTAGTGATGTCATCCAATGGACCCGTACACACAAAATCTCCAGCAGGGCCGGATTATGGGTCTTTGACTGTAATAGTCTACTGCGAGAAGAGGAGGAGGCATGGCTATTGCTGTGTGGGCGTGGCCAGTGCCATATGGGCGTATACACTCCATACGTTACCAGCCATATGGGGAGATTTATCATATCTTGGAGAGAGATAAGTTAGAGAAGCTTCTTACTGTCATTTTTCTAGCACAGCCTGTAACATGACAGGAGCTCGTTGGATGGTATGGGCAATTTATCCATTTTATCTCTCTACATGATTTGGTAAATCTCCCCCTAATGTCTCCCTGAATATGAAAAAGTACAAAAACTGCATAATTTGTTGGGGAATGTAGAAATACCATTTATATACTTAATATTGATGAGGAATTGTGTGGCCAGCTGGGCGTCTGGTAGTCATCATGATGTGATGTCGATGGGGTAACGTTTGCACCTGTCGACATTTATCACTGCCTACCTTTTACCTGTTGCCCTTTTGACCTTTGAAGTGCGGTGTTGTGGGTTTATTTTGGCACCCTTGTGCGTATGAAGTTATACATAGCTGTGACAAGTCACATACTGTCTCCTATGAGCACGGATAAACATATACGCTTGTAATGTAAATAAATGTACTTTCATCGATCACTCGCCACTTGCATCCAGGAGGCGATACTTTGTTGCTGTGTGTTTGTGTGTGCCTCTGACACCTTATTGTGTTGTCTTCCGGAGTCTGCTTGCGCTGTGTGTCCCCTAGCTGTATTCCTGTCCATGTGTATCCTGCCCTGAGCCTCGGCTGTTATTCCTCGCCACGTTGGGATAAATATCAGCGTTTGCTGGATATCTGCAGGGAAGACGGTGACATAATTCCCTTTCATTTCATTATTTTTCATTTTATTTTGTATTTTAGTACTGCACTTTTATGGTTTACCCTACGTAGCGGACGCTATTGAATATTGCATAGGGATTACTCACTAAATCCGCGCTTGATTTTCTTTGTATATTTTCTTTTTCCAAAACGGCGTTTGTTACTTATGTAGAAGAAAACCTAGAAAGAGAGAGAGAGAGAGTGTCCATTTTTATGTACGTTGGTTCTCTGTAATCCGTGGGCCGTGCCGCCAGGTCTTCCACCTGCCAACCCTTTTGCGTAGTACTAATGATAAAATAATATTTCTCCTAGTAAAACTTTCGCGCACCCTACGATGGGTGTGGTTCGTTTTATCGACAGTATCTAGGTCGACAATGTTTAGGTCGACCACTATAGGTCGACAGTCACTAGGTCGACATGGATGGAAGGTCGACAGGGTTTCTAGGTCGACATGTGCTAGGTCGACAGGTCTAAAGGTCGACATGAGGATTTTTTTTTTTTTTTGGGTGTCGTTTTCTTCGTAAAGTGACGGGATCCCAAATTAGTGCACCGCGTCCCCTCGCATGGTGCCTTCGCTTCGCTCGGCACACTTTACCGTTCCAATCGTATTCCACGTGGATCGTTAAGTATGAAAAAATCCAAAAAAAATAAAAAAAGTGAAAAACTCATGTCGACCTTTAGACCTGTCGACCCAGCACATGTCGACCTAGAAACCCTGTCGACCTTCCATCCATGTCGACCTAGTGACTGTCGACCTATAGTGGTCGACCTAAACATTGTCGACCTAGACACTGTCGATCTTCAGACCGGATCCCCCCTACGATATAGGTACCTGATCAGCTATTCACAAGCCTTTTTCTGTTGCTCAAGGGCACAATAAGCTCTGCGACCCCACTATCCAGCAATGGGAGGGCATTGCAATTGTCCTAAACGCGTTTTCATCTTGAGCAGCCTGTCCGTAATCAGAGGTAAGGGTGGTGAAACCACCAACGTAGATAAACGGTGGCGCTGATAGTACGGTGACCTGTCTGATGAGCACGAGGCAGCGTTCAGGACTCTGCGGCCATACTTTTCAAATATTTATCCGTCTCGTCCTTTGTGTCTTTAAAACTGCCGGCAATCAGACAGAAAGAAATGAGGCTTCCCCAAAAAATGTGACTGCTCTCTCTCAAACAATGCGAGCGCAAGATCCGGGACACATTCGCTGATGCAGCAACATTTTGGTCTCAAAGAAACTGTGGGAAATGTCAGATTTATGGCCCCGTGGATGATTAGAGCAAGGTTTCAGGAATACAGGCTCTGGAAAGATTTTGGCTGCGTCCCAGCAAGGCAGAAGGAGTCAGAATCCCATACTTCCCCAGGGACCCCGGGAAATATACAGCCCTTGGGCCTCTAGATCTCTTTTCTCTCACTTGTGCTAAGCCAAGGAGAGCAGGGACCAGGCTGTCAGATGCGTCACATGTTTGGGGTCACCTGCTGCTTGGGGGTTCTCCAGCCAGTTGTTGACACAGGAGGAACCCCCCGGCCGGTTAATTACAAGTCACAGTCTGCAAACGAGGCCGTCTGTCTTGCAGGCAAACGCCCCGTGGTGCAATAAGGGGGGAACCTCTTGGCAATTTTATGTGATACTATTTAAACTTCTATGATACCTTTCAATTCATTTTCTCCCAAAGATATTACAGCTAATTATTATTATTATTTTTATTATTATTATTATTATTATTATTATTATTTGAAACGCAGAAATGAGCTTTAATTGTGCAGAGGTGGCATTATTTGCAGTGCAGAGGGGCGGACAGCCATTTGTACCCTGCAGAACATGTCCCGTCCTATGCATGCAGTTGGTCGCATTTGCACCTTAGTTGCTCTTTGCCAGAGATCTTCAAACACAGAGAACGGAGTAATAAATATACCGTCCGCCTCCCCTCAGTTTCATGATTCATGTCCGCCATGGAGGAGACTTGCATTTTTGCTCTCGCTCCGAGAGCGCGCCACTAACACCTTGATGAGCGCATGTCTGACCATCCGCAGGTGTTCTGCGCTGCGCATTGCGTATGCACCTTACATGAGATCCATGTTTTTGCAAGGGGTGGTCTTCAGTATGCCGGCTGTCGGGATCCCGGCGCACAGTATACCGGCGCCGGAATCCCGACAGCCGGCATACCGACACTTATTCTCCCTCGTGGGGGTCCACGACCCCCCTGGAGGGAGAATAAAATGCTCATTTGCGCTCGCCACACTGTCGGTAAGCCAGCGGTCGGGCTCCCGGCGCCGGTATGCTGGTCGCCGGGAGCCCGACCGCCGGCATACCATACCACACCCTTTGCAAGCACCATGCACTGATCTCCTAAGATGAGTGATCTGGGGATAGTGTTAACAATTGAATTTTATAGAATACATATTTCCTGCTTAACCATTTAATTCTTTCCTTTCTGAATTTATCCTTTTAAAGGAAACTTTGCCGACGTGCCCTTAAAATGAAAATAAGTGACACTTTTTTGCGCCAATGTCAGACACGCCCCGTCCCAGGTGTATATACTGCCCTGACGTGGGTTATCTCCACCGCAGCCCCTGCATTATTCTGTCCCTCATAGAGGACTATCGTATACATAGTCTGGGTTATATACATTCGCAGTGGAGAACCTGCGGTCATTACGTAGCCTCAGTGATAGTCAGCGGCTCTGCTGGCTGGTTAATGGCTCTTCCCGCTGCAAGCATATAACGATTCTTATTGCCTTCTGCTGCAGAATGTTCATTTGCACAATTTCCTGTAATATGTATATATATAATATAAAAACTTAATTAATGTAAAAGAGAGGCTGGGACCCTTTGACAGTTTTCATTAACCAGAAGACGGAGGGTAGAGGAGAAATATAGTGGATTTTACTTAACCTATCTCGTAAAGGTATGTCCTATTACTCATAGTAGCCTTGCTGTTTATTAATGGACTCCCTATTCTCATTCAGTACAGATATTACATTTAGATTATTGCTTTTTCCATGTGAAGAGTGTTACAGCTCACCGCCAGACAACCAGAACCCCCCCCCCCCAATCCCTGATTTTTGGGGCATTGCACTTGGATCTGTGGAATGGAATCCAAATTCAACCCCTTATAAAATATGTTCCGCAATCTGAGTCATAGTAGGTTTAACAACAGGGCGACAAAGGGTGGTCGCCCAGGGGCCCCACATGTGAGGCGCCCCCCACACACATAGCTTAACCACCAGTGTGGGGTGTATTGTGCACACACATAGCTTAACCACCAGTGCGGGGGGAATTGTGCACACACATAGCTTAACCACCAGTGTGGGGGGAATTGTGGCATAATATGTGAACTGGAGTTTCCGTTTGGCATAATGTGAGTTGGGGGCACTACGGTGTGTTTAACACATTTGGTGCTGGAAGTATTTGCAAATCACACTTTATAATAATATTTTGTGATTTTATAGGAGATATTTCACTGATTGGGGTCTATAGCGGACACAGGTGTTTAAGTTGGGTCTGTGAGTCGTTGTCACTGCACCCCAGCCCTGCAGACGTTGTCACACATATAAATACAGTATTATCCTGCATACGTGAGGGTGCGGCTGGAATGAATCCGATAAAACTTTCCCCGCAGATCACCAGAGATGAAGACTATCCTTTAAATGCTCCGATTGCCAGCTTGCCAATGCCAACATGAAATAGTTTGTCTCTTCATGCCCTGTGTGGAAATTACAATGAAAGTGACTTGGCAGTTTGAAGCTGTACGTGCTTGGCATGCGCGTCGTACAGAGGTCGTGAAGGTGAAACGGGCGCACAATCTCTCCCACGTCTTACGCCTGTTACTGGGTTGCAGACAGACGGGGACTTCGCTTGGCGAAGTCGTGGTTGCCGTGGCAGATGTTTCCCCTCTCATGTCAGAACCACATTTATAGTGGTCGCATAGCAATTCAGTGTGTCTAAAAGGGACTAAGGGGGGAACCGTGCAGCTGGTCATTAGGGACGGCATGAGTTGTGTTACTGTAAGGTGCAGTGGCAAACGCAGGATTTCTTGAGGGGGGTTTCCAAATGCAGTCCACAGTCTCGCACTCTGCGGAACATTGGAGCATGTGCAGGAGTCTGGGCGAGCAGTAGAGGAACCTAGTGACAATCCTGGACATTAATGTACACACTGGTCTTTTTATACACTGGATACTGTATGGGAAAACAGTATTAATATTTAACACTATAGATGTTCTCTAATTTAGGCTGTATCAAACATTTAAATAAGTGGTCAGGAAAAAGTTAAACATTCCATAATGAATAAATACTCAAACATAATAGAACCAGTACTGCACTTTCTAAGCTCACTTTCTCCCACCTCATGGTAAGGCTCCTGTCTCTTCTTCCTGGCAGCTACTCTCTGGTCCAGTGCACTGATTGAGGATTCACACACACACAGCTTACTTGGTAGAAGAAGCTGCTACCACTGGGCATGTGCAGCAGCTCTGCTCTGTCCCTTACACTGCATGATGTGGCGACAGCTGTCGTAATTGTACTATATAACATCACTATTGTTGTCATCATTTGAGCCACTTGCCAAGAGGAGGGGGGTTTCCAGGCAACCAGAAACCCCCCCTGCGTTTGCCTATGAGGTGTCTGTCACTGCGTCTGAGAGGGGGGTCTGCCTGGATCTCCAGGTGGAGCTTCCTCACCAGTGCAATCAGTGGAAACGCCTGCTGAAACCACAACTGTACCCTGTCTCCTCTGCACATTGGAATGCCGGTTAACTCGTAACATGTGTGCAAATTATAATATGGTTTCAGCAAACATTTAAATGAACCAACCTCAAGCTCTTTTGAACGGCAGCTTACTTTTTTTTTTTTTTCTCTTTTCCTTTTTTGATTCAAAGCTAATTTCTCTATCGTCCTAAGTGGATGCTGGGGTTCCTGAAAGGACCATGGGGATAGCGGCTCCGCAGGAGACAGGGCACAAAAAAGTAAAGCTTTACTAGGTCAGGTGGTGTGCACTGGCTCCTCCCCCTATGACCCTCCTCCAGACTCCAGTTAGATTTTGTGCCCGAACGAGAAGGGTGCAATCTAGGTGGCTCTCCTAAAGAGCTGCTTAGAGAAAGTTTAGTTTAGGTTTTTTTCTTTACAGTGAGTCCTGCTGGCAACAGGATCACTGCAACGTGGGACTTAGGGGGAAAGTAGTAAACTCACCTGCATGCAGAGTGGATTTGCTGCTTGGCTACTGGACACCATTAGCTCCAGAGGGATCGAACACAGGCCCAGCCGTGGAGTCCGGTCCCGGAGCCGCGCCGCCGACCCCCTTGCAGATGCTGAAGCGTGAAGAGGTCCGGAAACCGGCGGCTGAAGACTCCTCAGTCTTCATAAGGTAGCGCACAGCACTGCAGCTGTGCGCCATTTTCCTCTCAGCACACTTCACTGGGCAGTCACTGAGGGTGCAGAGCGCTGGGGGGGGGCGCTCTGAGAGGCAAATATAAACCTTATACAAGGCTAAAAATACCTCACATATAGCCCATAGGGGCTATATGGAGATATTTAACCCCTGCCTGACTGGAAAAATAGCGGGAGAAGAACCCGCCGAAAAAGGGGCGGGGCCTATCTCCTCAGCACACGGCGCCATTTTCTGTCACAGCTCCGCTGGTCAGAACGGCTCCCAGGTCTCTCCCCTGCACTGCACTACAGAAACAGGGTAAAACAGAGAGGGGGGGCACATTAATGGCTATATATATATATATATTAAAGCAGCTATAAGGGAGCACTTAATATAAGGATATCCCTTGTATATATAGCGCTTTGTGGTGTGTGCTGGCAGACTCTCCCTCTGTCTCCCCAAAAGGGCTAGTGGGTCCTGTCTTCATTAGAGCATTCCCTGTGAGTTTGCGGTGTGTGTCGGTACGTGGTGTCGACATGTATGAGGACGATATTGGTGTGGAGGCGGAGCAATTGCCAAATATGCAGATGTCACCCCCCAGGGGGTCGACACCAGAATGGATGCCTTTATTTGTGGAATTACGTGATGGTTTATCTTCCCTTAAACAGTCAGTTGAGGACATGAGGCGGCCGGACAATCAATTAATGCCTGTCCAGGCGCCTCAAACACCGTCAGGGGCTGTAAAACGCCCTTTGCCTCAGTCGGTCGACACAGACCCAGACACGGGCACTGATTCCAGTGACGACGGTAGAAATTCAAACGTATTTTCCAGTAGGGCCACACGTTATATGATTTTGGCAATGAAGGAGACGTTACATTTAGCTGATACTACAGATACCGTAAAACAGGGTATTATGTATGGTGTGAAAAAACTACAAACAGTTTTTCCTGAATCAGAAGAATTAAATGACGTGTGTGATGAAGCGTGGGTTGCTCCTGATAAAAAGTTGATAATTTCAAAAAAGTTATTGGCATTATACCCTTTCCCGCCAGAGGTTAGGGCGCGCTGGGAAACACCCCCTAAGGTGGACAAGGCGCTCACACGCTTATCCAAACAAGTGGCGTTACCCTCTCCTGAGACGGCCGCACTTAAGGATCCATCAGATAGAAAGATGGAAGTTATTCAAAAGAATATATACACACATGCAGGTGTTATACTACGACCAGCTATAGCAACTGCCTGGATGTGCAGTGCTGGAGTAGTTTGGTCAGAATCCCTGATTGAAAATATTGATACCCTAGATAGGGACAATGTTTTACTGTCGTTAGAACAAATAAAGGATGCATTTATCTATATGCGTGATGCACAGAGGGATATTTGCACACTGGCATCTCGGGTGAGTGCTATGTCCATTTCAGCCAGAAGAGCCTTATGGACACGACAGTGGACAGGCGATGCGGATTCAAAACGTCACATGGAGGTTTTGCCGTATAAAGGGGAGGAGTTATTTGGAGTTGGTCTATCAGACTTGGTGGCCACGGCTACTGCCGGGAAATCCACTTTTTTACCTCAAGTCACTCCCCAACAGAGAAAGGCACCGACCTTTCAACCGCAGCCTTTTCGCCCCTACAAAAATAAGAGAGCAAAGGGCTTGTCGTACCTGCCACGAGGCAGAGGAAGAGGGAAGAGACACCAACAGGCAGCTCCTTCCCAGGAACAGAAGCCCTCCCCGGCTCCTGCAAAAACCTCAGCATGACGCTGGGGCCTCTCAAGCGGACTCGGGGACAGTGGGGGGCCGTCTCAAAAATTACAGCGCGCAGTGGGCTCACTCGCAGGTAGACCCCTGGATCCTGCAGATAATATCTCAGGGGTACAGGTTGGAATTAGAGACGGATCCTCCTCATCGTTTCCTGAAGTCTGCCTTACCAACCGTCTCTTCCGAAAGGGAGAGGGTGTTGGAAGCCATTCACAAGCTGTACGCTCAGCAGGTGATAGTCAAAGTACCCCTATTACAACAAGGAAAGGGGTATTATTCCACTCTATTTGTGGTACCGAAGCCGGATGGCTCGGTAAGGCCTATTCTAAATCTGAAGTCCTTGAACCTCTACATAAAAAAGTTCAAGTTCAAGATGGAGTCACTCAGAGCAGTGATAGCGAACCTGGAAGAAGGGGACTTTATGGTATCCTTGGACATCAAGGATGCGTATCTACACGTTCCGATTTACCCCGCACACCAGGGGTACCTCAGGTTCATTGTTCAAAACTGTCACTATCAGTTTCAGACGCTGCCGTTCGGATTGTCCACGGCGCCTCGGGTCTTTACCAAGGTAATGGCCGAGATGATGATTCTTCTTCGAAGAAAAGGCGTATTAGTTATCCCATACTTGGACGATCTCCTAATAAGGGCAAGGTCCAGAGAACAGCTGGAGACAGCTTTAGCACTATCTCAAGAGGTGCTAAGACAACACGGGTGGATTCTGAATATTCCAAAATCCCATTTAATCCCGACAACTCGTCTGCTGTTCCTAGGAATGATTCTGGACACGGTTCAGAAAAAGGTTTTCCTTCCAGAGGAAAAAGCCAAGGAGTTATCCGATCTGGTCAGGAACCTCCTAAAACCAGGAAAAGTGTCAGTACATCAATGCACAAGAGTCCTGGGAAAAATGGTGGCTTCTTACGAAGCAATTCCATTCGGCAGATTCCATGCAAGAATATTCCAAAGGGATCTGTTGGACAAATGGTCAGGGTCGCATCTGCAGATGCACCTGCGAATAACCCTGTCACCAAAGACAAGGGTGTCACTTCTGTGGTGGTTGCAGAAGGCTCACCTATTAGAAGGCCGCAGATTCGGCATTCAGGATTGGATCCTGGTGACCACGGACGCCAGCCTGAGAGGCTGGGGAGCAGTCACACAAGGAAGAAACTTCCAGGGAGTATGGACGAGTCTGGAAAAGTCTCTTCACATAAACATTCTGGAACTAAGAGCAATCTACAATGCTCTAAGCCAGGCGGAACTTCTCCTGCAAGGAAAGCCGGTGTTGATTCAGTCGGACAACATCACGGCGGTCGCCCATGTAAACAGGCAGGGCGGCACAAGAAGCAGGAGTGCAATGGCAGAAGCTGCCAAGATTCTTCGCTGGGCGGAGAATCACGTGATAGCACTGTCAGCAGTGTTCATCCCGGGCGTGGACAACTGGGAAGCAGACTTCCTCAGCAGACACGATCTTCATCCGGGAGAGTGGGGTCTACATCCAGAAGTCTTCAACATGTTAATAGACCGTTGGGAAAGACCAATTGTAGACATGATGGCGTCTCGCCTCAACAAGAAACTGGACAAATATTGCGCCAGGTCAAGAGATCCACAGGCAATAGCTGTGGACGCACTGGTAACTCCTTGGGTGTACCAGTCAGTGTATGTGTTTCCTCCTCTGCCGCTCATACCAAAGGTATTGAAGATCATACGGCAAAGAAGAGTAAGAACAATACTAGTGGTTCCGGATTGGCCGAGAAGGACTTGGTATCCGGAACTTCAAGAGATGCTCACGGACGAACCGTGGCCTCTACCTCTGAGAAGGGACCTGCTACAGCAGGGTCCCTGTCTTTTTCAAGACTTACCGCGGCTGCGTTTGACGGCATGGCGGTTGAACGCCAGATCCTAAAAGGGAAAGGCATTCCAGAAGAAGTCATTCCTACCTTGATTAAGGCACGGAAGGAAGTCACCGTGAAACATTATCACCGCATTTGGCGAAAATATGTAGCGTGGTGCGAGGATCGGAGGGTTCCGACGGAGGAATTCCAACTGGGTCGTTTCCTACATTTCCTGCAATCAGGATTATCTATGGGTCTCAAATTGGGATCCATTAAGGTTCAAATTTCGGCCCTGTCAATATTCTTCCAAAAAGAATTGGCCTCTGTCCCTGAGGTCCAGACTTTTGTCAAGGGAGTACTGCATATACAGCCTCCTGTGGTGCCTCCGGTGGCACCGTGGGATCTAAATGTAGTTTTAGATTTCCTCAAATCCCATTGGTTTGAACCATTGAAAAAGGTGGATTTGAAATATCTCACATTGAAAGTGACTATGTTACTAGCCCTGGCCTCTGCCAGGAGAGTATCTGAATTGGCAGCTTTATCTTATTAAAGTCCTTATCTAATCTTCCATTCGGATAGGGCAGAACTGCGGACTCGTCCGCATTTTCTCCCTAAAGTGGTATCAGCATTTCATCTGAACCAACCTATTGTGGTGCCTGCGGCCACTAGCGACTTGGAGGACTCCAAGTTGTTGGACGTTGTCAGAGCCTTAAAAATATACATTGCAAGGACGGCTGGAGTCAGAAAATCTGACTCGCTGTTTATATTGTATGCACCCAACAAGTTGGGCGCACCTGCTTCTAAGCAGTCGATTGCTCGTTGGATTTGTAACACAATTCAACTTGCACATTCTGTGGCAGGCCTGCCACAGCCTAAAACTGTAAAAGCCCACTCCACAAGGAAGGTGGGCTCATCTTGGGCGGCTGCCCGAGGGGTCTCGGCATTACAACTCTGCCGAGCAGCTACGTGGTCGGGGGAGAACACGTTTGTAAAATTTTACAAATTTGATACCCTGGCAAAGGAGGACCTGGAGTTCTCTCATTCGGTGCTGCAGAGTCATCCGCACTCTCCCGCCCGTTTGGGAGCTTTGGTATAATCCCCATGGTCCTTTCAGGAACCCCAGCATCCACTTAGGACGATAGAGAAAATAAGAATTTACTTACCGATAATTCTATTTCTCGGAGTCCGTAGTGGATGCTGGGCGCCCATCCCAAGTGCGGATTATCTGCAATACTTGTACATAGTTATTGTTAACTAATTCGGGTTATTGTTAAGGAGCCATCTTTAAGAGGCCCTTTCTGTTGTCATACTGTTAACTGGGTTTAGATCACAAGTTGTACGGTGTGATTGGTGTGGCTGGTATGAGTCTTACCCGGGATTCAAAATGCCTCCCTTATTGTGTATGCTCGTCCGGGCACAGTACCTAACTGGAGTCTGGAGGAGGGTCATAGGGGGAGGAGCCAGTGCACACCACCTGACCTAGTAAAGCTTTACTTTTTTGTGCCCTGTCTCCTGCGGAGCCGCTATCCCCATGGTCCTTTCAGGAACCCCAGCATCCACTACGGACTCCGAGAAATAGAATTATCGGTAAGTAAATTCTTATTTTCTTTATCATTTATGCACTTGAGAAGATTTTATGGAGCAATTATCTAATTAAATGTCCTTGGGGGGGAGGGGGACCGGGGACGTCTGAATGGGCCTTTTATGTTCTTAGTCAGCCTTGTTGGAGCATAGAAAGTTTACAGACTTTCCCATTCAAGAAAACTGCTTGGGTTGGTAAAGTGGAAACAAGCTGACTTGCAGCACGGAGACAATACCAACTGTGTAAACGCCAGAGACTGACTTTCACTAATTGTGAGTTCTGACGGAAAACCTGGATCGGGCCCCCTGTCACTCGTATGAGGGTCTGAGTCAGTCCCTGACTTAAAGGGCTAGCACCATTTCTTACTGTACATGGGTATTGGTTTACTTTCACATATGCCCAGGTCTCCCCCCTACACTATGGGATTTGTGGTACAAGAAAGTGCCAGTTGGTGGTTGCAGTAAACTCATATTCTTACAGCAGTTTATGGCAACCCTGATGGTCATTGGAGGCTGTGGTGCCTCTGCGAGGCTAACAGCAATGGGAATAGAGGCTTTGCCGCAGTATGTTTGCTGTTGCACTTGCATTTGGTGAATGGAGACCTTGGTTAGGGCTAGGTACTGTATGTCTAGGCAATTGTAAAACACGTAACAATTATTTCGATTATAAGCTCCTGTGGGCAGGACTGTGCTTTGTAACATGGTGGTGCTACACAGTTGTACAATAATATTAAGGACTAGAAAAGGTAAATTTGTGTTACAGTAGCTCTTCTGTGGGATCGCACCAGATGGACTAACCTAAGCTTCCCACGTACGTAAATCTGCTACCATGACCCTGTCACTGGCTCACCTTTTGTCCTTCTTTGGACCACTTATGGTTATGGTAGGTATTCACCACTGCATATCTGGAACACTGGACAAAAGACCTGCCGTTTTGGAGATGTTCTGACCCAGTCGTATAGCCATCACAATATGGACCTTGTCAAAGTCGCTCAAATCCTTACGCTTGGCCACTTTTCCTGCTTCCAACTCATCAACTTCAATAATTGACTATTCACTCGCTGCCTAAAATATCCCACCCCTAGACAGGTGCCCCACAGCGAGATAATCAATGGAAAATATAAGTATATACAAACTGTTTGTTATAAAACTGTCCCATTGTAGCTATTGTGGGTTTCAGTTTTCATTTTGCATTTTAGGACTTTGTTACGTGACTTAGACATGGCAGGAGTTTCCTCTTTGTGACATGTAATTCCAGTCAAAACATTAAATCTTCATTTCTAAGGCCGTTCCAAACCCAGCGTGTCAGCGTCTCTCTCTGGTACTGCTGGCACACTTGGGCCAGGACGCAGTGCAGTCTGCGGTCTAAGGACCAGGGGCAGCGCAGAGCAGGAATGCTTCATCTCACTTCCACAGCCGCGGTGATGAGCGATGCTGAACAGGCAGAGACCCAGCGCACATCATCACGATAAATCATCTGATAACCATTGTGATATTGTCTGAAATATCTCCGTGGCACGGAGGCCTGGCCCCCAGTTCTTTTGTAGTGATTATTATTGCTAGTAAAAGGCTTCATATCCACATAAATCCAGGGGAAGTACAGAAGATCAAATAGAATTTAAAAAAAGAAAAAAAGATTGGGATGATGTCTGTGAATAGTTGACTCTGCAAAACGAAAAGACGACGCTCAGCACTGCAGCCGTGTCACTAAATTACTCCCCTCTCCCCACCGCGCAGGAGAGACCCGTAAATTGCTCGGCAGGCCTCTCATAAAGACGCGCTGCGGGAAAGGTGTGTGAGAAGCTCCTTATGCCTGGGTGAGGGCTGCATGGTGGAACCTTCAACAAGCCACACAAGGACAACCCCAGTAAATATTATTGCTCTCTTAAGGGGCTATTCAATTGTTATGGTTATAATTAATGGGCACCTGGCGGAGCAATTCAAGCCCTTGTTGTGCCCAATTAGGGAAGGTTTAGCCTCGTACAGTGGCTAAACCCATCTAAACTCTTATGGTGCCCATACACTTGTGAGATAATCGGTGCTAACCTTCGATTTCGACCGCATCTGTGAGAGAAATGGAAGGATTGTATGCACATTTTAGGTACCTTTTGACGCGATGCGTGGGCACGCCAGTCGAATCTCACGTCTCAAGACAGTATGTGCTGCACTTAATATTTATCGAATCGCAGTGCGATCGCATGTGTTTTTAAAAACACATGCTATATATCGCACTGCGATGGGCACCCGCCGGCCGCTCCCACTCGGCGGTGACGTGCCGCTCCCACTCTGCGGTGACGTGCCCATCACGTGTTTACCATGCGATCTATCGCATGATCGCATGGTAATCACTTTGGCAGTTCAGGTGCGATTTCATCGCACCTCAACTGCCGATGGGTTGCCCCGCGATGTCGCGTTGCGGGGCACCGCACAAGTGTATGGGCACTATTAGTTAACATGCCCAAACAGCCATTAGAGTGCCCAAATACAGCGGGCCGCGGCACTTGTGCCCAAATGGTGCAACAATTGAATTGCTCTGTTGGGTACCATCTAGTGGCAGCTGCGGGGAAATAATTGAATCGCCCCCATAGTGTCACACTTTTTATAGCTGTTAATAAAGATACCGTCAAAAAAGCAACATTAGGAGAATAGGACGTTTGTCTCTGCAAATGTCAATATTCACCAAGTGCAAGTTGATGTTATTAAAAGTATTTAAAATACAAAAGTATGGATCATAGCCACGGTAAACGGGGGTGATTGTAGTCCACTCCTAAATGGTGCTACCCACGACATGTGGAGATGCACCAGCTCATGGGTAAAGGGGCCCTGGGGATAATTTCCTGTGCTGTATGTATTCTGTAATGGACACTGATGCTGCGTTGCTACTAAATGTTCTCCCAAGCCAACATTAAATAATTTACCTTATGTGCCACAGTTATCAGCACATTTTATACAACCAACCAACCAACCAACCAACCAACATGTCCTGCCTGTTATTGTATTGTATTTGTAATAATTGCCAAAATTTAATTGGTACCATAGTAAAAAAAAAAAAAAGTAAAAATATTCTGCAAGATTTCCACTTTGAGGCGTCAGTGATACGGGCGGCCATTTTATTAAATAACGATGCGTCGGTGTAATGTGAGGCACCGTGCCAGCGCCTCAGGTTGGAATCTATCAGCGCTGAAGTTCCTTGATGCATGGGTCACTTCTCCCTTGGATAGAACACCAATAGCATTATGAATGGGCTGGTGACATGACATACGTAGGGGGCTGGCGGCAAAAGATGGCGCCAGTTCTGGGGTAGTTGTGGAAATGGTTGTGCCATGTCACTAGACGTTACCCAATTAGACAAGTGTCGTTTGTGATTAATCGGAAGGTTTAATTCAGTTAAAATTTCACCTATCTATCTATCTATCTATATATATCTCTATATATATATATATATATATATATATACAGTATGCCTAAAATGCGCTAATCCAGTATCATATAAATCAACTGAAATCCAATAAAATCAATATTGTTGTATTCAATAGTTCTGTAAAGGTAAATGTTCAGTAACAGTTTTGGTGTTGGTACAATGGTGGTCATTCCGGGTTGTTCGCTCGCTGCTATTTTTAGCAGAATTGCTAATAGGCTAAAATCCGGCAGTTCTGCGCATGCGTATGCACCGCAGGGTGCACGCGCTAAGCAATTTCACACAAAACTATGCAATTTTACTCACGGGCGAACAAAGCTTTTCAGTCGCTCTGTTGATCGGAGAATGATTGACAGGAAGTGGGTGTTCCTGGGCGGTAACTGAGCGTTTTCCGGGAGTGTGCTAAAAAAACGCAGGCGTGCCAGCAGAAAACGCAGGAGTGTCTGTAGAAACGGGGGAGTGGCTGGCCGGACGCTGGGCGTGTTTGTGACGTCAAACCAGGAACTAAACGGACTGAGGTGATCGCAATCTAGGAGTAGGTCTGGATCTACTCAGAAACTGCAAGGAAATACTTAATAGCAGAATTGCTAATCTTTCGTTAGCAAGTCTGCTATGCTAAGATACACTCCCAGAGGGCGGCGGCTTTGCGTTTGCATTGCTGCTAAAAGCAGCTAGCGAGCGAACAACTCGGAATGACCACCATAGGGTAATCTTTAAATTTGTGTAGAACTCCTCCAGTGTCCTTATGTCTCCCTCTTAGTTGGACCAGAGGATGGATTTGGAAGATGTCTACTTAAATGGATTTCTATAACGAGACCCTCGCACCCAGTGTCTTAAGTTCATACTAGGAGCTGGGAGGAAAGATAGTTTTTGCCCCCCCCCCCCCCATACGCTAGCATTCACTACCAACACCACGTCTCAGCTGCACCCAAATACACACACTCTCCAGGGGCGCCGAGATGGTTGCGTGGGTACTAAGTACCTGAGCCTGGGCTTGTCAGAGGGGTCTGGCCAAGGTCATCTGCTATGGGGAACACGGTCAAGATAAAACCCTCAAATCGGGACAGTCCAGACGATGTGAGTGAAACTTGGGTGGTATGGTTCCGCTAATCAAGATGAGGCATAACGATCATCCACAAACTTTCCAGGAAAAAAAAATTCCATGGTGATAAATACCCTTTGATGTTTGATCACTTAAGACAGTGAAATCGTTTTCTAGAATGCTGTATAGATTACAATATGATGGCAATTTGAATTCTATTTTAATATTTTTATGACTGTCTAACGGCCAGTTGTGTAGGATCTGGCTGCGTAGATGAGAAATTGTTAAAATATGATGTCTCCTCACATATCTCTTGTCAGTTGTCTCAGAAAATTATACAAATACTTAAATGTTCACTCTAAATTGACTGGTTTTAAACGTCTGCAAATGCTTTAAGTAGTAGTGTGGGAAGCCATTTACAATTATTACACTTTCCTTCAATTAATGTGAAATAACGGCTCTCTGCATATGTCCAAGAGCTCTCGTCTCTTTGAAATTGAAATTGTCCAATGAATTTAAATCACCGTATAAAATGTGGGAGCACATGGCATAAATCTCGCATTCCTGTAAGAATATGAAAGGACAATTAAATGGATTGATATCCTGGAGCTTCGGAGCAGTGTTTTAATTTTTACACTTTATATTTTTATTTCTCTATAACATGCGGCGGAATTTCATTTCATTAGTCTTTGTTTAATGGCACCACATAGCGTGTAAGAATTAAGATACAGTATTAGCACAATACGCACACACCTTTACGTTACCCACAGCTTGATGTTACAAGGGCACATCGGTTTAACCTTCGTATAAATTTGAAGACCATTTCCCAGTGCCACCCAAAACCCGGTTAAGATGCCTTGCTGCCTTGGGCAAGATACTGGGGCTATCCAATTAGCCGCGAAGCCAGGAGGAAAGGTACTGGGGCTATCCAATTAGCCCCGACGCCAGGAGCTATTGGGGATTTTTTTGTCAAATGATTAACTCTGGGGTTACCGGGTGCTGCGTCCCTGTTAACGCACAAATCCGTGAACATTTCACAGATTCCGTGCGTTAAATCCCGTTTACTGTGTTAAGGCCTATTAACAAGCTACTTTAATGGGTGATAAGGCTATTGGGGAAATCGGGGGTGCAATTGAATAGTCTGCCGTTGTCGCCCACAGTAATTTACTGCAGGTAATTGAATTCCCCCCTATGTAGTCTTAATTCAGATGTGTTTGTCTGTATTAAAAGAACAGGACATGATGGAACTTACAGTTCAGTCACAGTTGCCCATTTCTGCCCTGTGTTGTCATTATAAATGTAACTGGTCCAACTATACCAGTCTCTAGATTACTGAGAATTCCCTCTGGGCACACTATTGACATAGATCTGGAATCGCCCAGGTCTGTTGCTTGTTGTTCAGTTTGATGTTTGTTTGCTTTTCCTATCTCTTCTCTGTGCAAAATGAAGAATTGATGAGCGCTGAGACATTACGTGAGCATTTCTAATGCCAGTACTTAGCAAGTTTAGCGCTGATCTGGAGTTGAACGTAAGCTGGAGCACTGGGGGTTGGAATGTGCATTTTGCGCTGTGCTCTGCAAGTCGGTATCATTCACCAACTTTAAATGGTAGCAGAGTTGGTTGTGGCTTGTGATTGGTCTTCTCTTCCTCTTCCTCTTCCTCCCAGTCACTTTTCACTAGGTGGCAGTGCAGGTTTAGGATACTTGCAGCCTCACGCACACCTCCTGTATAGGTGAGTCCTGAGCAACGAAGCACCAATCATCATCATCAAGAATTGCACTAGATGTACGTAAGATTTACGGACTGTATTTAAAGTATTTTCAAGATCCATGCAACTCGAAATAAGATGCCTCTGAAGGCGACCTGATTCACTTGTGTTTGCACGGCCTTACTGTATTGCACTTACACGTGAACGGTGCTAATCCGCTTCTGTAAGCGCAAGAGATCACAAGTTCAAGAGAAGCTAATCAGACTATGAATGCAAGTTTTGCTCACACCAAGTCTGTCAACTTTGCACCAAGATGTAGCCAACAGCGTCCAAATGTGTGTGCAACTGTAAACCATAGATTACATTTAGGTTTTATACTGTTACCTTTTACAGTTGGGCAAATGTGCAAGCTGTATTTGGTGCTATGTATGCAGGCTTGTGAACCGTGTAGCCAAGTTGGATGTGCATTTCCATCGCCCGTGATTTGCTAGCATCCTATACTGAAAATATTGCATACATTATCCTATATAATAAAAGACTAACGCTGCTCCTTATCTCTGTGGGGCGAATTCAAGCGTTTTGCGCGCCAGCAGACACTAGATGGCACACGAGGGAGCAATTCAAGTGTCACTCCGTTTGGCTGCACGCAGCCGCTGACATTACGGACCGGCTGGTAACTAGTTAAGTAATAAAATACAAGGAAAGCACAAACTATAGCTACTTCATTAACCCAGAGCTTGAGACTTATGTGACCCTTGTTAACCTGCAGTTCTTCCCAGTATGTGCTCCTGAGTCCTCAGCAAACACTGTGTATTTGTCCAGTACGTTCTGTCAGTGAGTGAGCGGAGCTCTGGAGGAAATATGAAACTGTCCGGGGGAAATGGGAGAGGAACGAGAGGTGCACCTGTCCTCTAGCAAAGGTCTGACTCGCAGGAGAAAGTTAGGCACACACATGCGCACACGGATACAGAACAATACATTTATGTTTGTAGTCCATCGTCAAGAGACCCCCTATTCTCTGCAAGTCCCTACACTACCATACTGTATATGTAGTTTCCCTTTTAAGCTTGTGACATGCTGTTAGTCTCTGAATTAGGTATTGATGTTGGTTTGTCACTTTCGCTAAACAGCGGTATCTCAGACAGCCAAGCATCTTACAAAGAGCCAGAGGAAATTCTGCAAAAATACCAACGTATTTAGCTGTTGTTCTCCCCCCTATCTATTTGTGAGACACTCGACTCAAGAGCTAAAGCTTCGCAAAGTACTGTAATTGATATATCAGCAGTTGTCTGGTGTAATGAGGAGACGCCGTACACTTTTGAACCCGTCTTCTTTTTCCCTTATTTCCTAAAACAGATTTCCACTGTACTAGAATTATTGTATATATATATATATATATATTTTTGAAATACTTTTTATCCATTAGCACGGCATAAGGGTCATAAAATAATGTGATGCTTGTTAATTTTGCATTTTTTGTATTTTGCCTTTTAATGCTCTCCTTACCTTTGTGTGCAGTAGCGAGTTCGCCAACCCCCCCACCCCCCTTACCTGTGCCGAAAGATCTTCTATAGCGGTGCCGCCTCTTTCCTCGCAGCCTTACCTTACTCCCAGACAGTTGTCATTACCTTGGTCGAAAGGTCACACCTAAATTGAATGAAAGAAACGCAGTGTGTTCCTGCGTGATGCACAAAGGCGGTATTGACTTTCTTAATCCAGTTTGCAGAGGGGTGAGAGAATTAAATTAGATATCTAAGTCAAGAAATGGAGAGCCTTTGAAAACAAAGATAAGATGAGAGCCTGTTATTTTTCCCTCCCCTCGGAGGCCAGAGCTCCAGATTTTCGCAGGTGTGTCATCTGATCCATGCCTCGCATCGATCAAAAAACTCTGTCAATGCATATTTAATTAGTGAGGGGACTTTTGATTCTTTATGGCAGTCACTGCCATATTGAATGCACTGTCAGGCTCTCACACAAGTTCCCCCCGCCCCCCTGCTGCCTACCCCTGCCCGTTGTTTGGGGAGATTCGGCATTTTGTCTGAGAATCTAGAACTTTCTTTTGTTTTTGGCCGCTGGTGCGTGGAACGCAACTGACGAGCATACAAACAAGCAGGGAAAGTGTTTATTTTTTTTGTCTAGAAAGAAAGGTTGAGGCAATTACATTTTTTTTTCTTCTCTTTTGGGATTTTATCCCCCCTTTTAGAAAGTATATAAAAGAACCACAATGGGCGCCCATATTTTCCCAGCTTGAAGCACAGGAGAGTTGTGTTTTCTTTTCCCGTTTTATGTAGACAGCCTTTTTGTCACTTGCTCATTATATTTCTTTGCTCCCTATTGAATATTCAATCCTTAAAAAAGACATCTAGTTGGGCACAGACGTTCATCACCGGCTCGCACGCCGCTCTCAGTGGTTTCCGTTGCTGCAGATAAGTTGTATCTTGCTTTATCCGTGAAAACAGGACAGGATATCAGATCACCCAAAAATAAATGAATGCAAATTTAGCAATACCCTTGACTACTGAAAAGACTGAAAGTAAATTAGCAAATATTTGTGCACTCCGGGCACCCCCTTTTTTCAATAATTTGGAAGGTTGGCCCCATTTTGGCCAATAAATGCTTTAGTAGTTGGACAAACACAAAAGATGAAAGCCACAGGATAAAGAGCTTGGCTAGAAAATCGAAATTTTACAGTACGGTGCACGAGCAAACGTCGCAGCGTTCCAGGTTTAAAAAAATTATTTATCGGCTTTTATGGTTATTTGGTATATTATAAAGCCTCAAAAAACACGCAGCCTATGTTGTTTGTAGAGAATAGGGGAAGCCTGGGATTTTTGGGTGGCAAATACTGTAAATTAGTCGCATGGTATAAGCCCCAATTGTGTTAACTGGAAACGTGAGTTGTATTAAACCGAGAACCTTTAGCTGGGGTACACACTGGGCGATATATCGGCCGTTTAATTAAACATCCGATGTATCGTGGGCACGCCTGCAGGTGTGTATGTACCCCTGATACTGCGTCGGCTCTACAGCACAGCCGATGGTCAATATATCTGTAGATGATATATCTGTGCACCGTGCTGTGTTGACTGCCCTTATGCTTGGTGCAGGGGCCCCCTGAATACTGATAGCGCAACTGGACAGGCACAGTACCCAGTTGTGACATCAGGCACAACACATTGGGCCGACGATCTTTAAGTGTGTATGCTCTTACCAATTGTCAGATAAGTCAGCAGTCAGCTTAGTGTCTACCCAACATTAGTTTATTCTTAACAATCCCAGGCCTAATGTTGCCAAATTAGCTTTGCTGATTGGTTACTATGGAATTCTGATTGGTTGCTATGGATTAGAAGGGCATCTATATGAAGGTGTTACCAATAGTAACCAATTCAATTATAGGGGGAGATGTATCAAGCCTTCTAAAGAGTGGATAAGTAGAGAAGTTGCCTATACCAACCAACCAACCAACCAACCAACCAACCAACTTCTAGCTATCATTTACGTGCATTCTATAAAATGCTAGCTAGAAGCTAGTTGCTATAGGCAACTTCTTCACTTGCACACTTATCCACTCTTTAGAAGGCTTCATACATCTCCCATGAAAGTAATAATAATAATAATAATGCTGTTTTCCTCAGGAGATGAAGGGTTATCCATGAAAATAGTGCAAGTTGCATATTGTGTAATCCATAGCAACCAGTTTTTTTTTTTTTAAATAGTAAATTATAGGAGTCTATTCAATTGAAGTCGGAATTGCCATCAAGTCGGAAAAAGACGGCACATTACGACTTTTTTAGGTCGAATCAGGATTCGACCTATTCCACTCAGTTGCCATTTTTCCGACATGTCGGAAAACGCGTGGATCAGCAGATTAGCCACGGATTCACGTATTTTGCCGGATTTGAGGGCATTTCAGACAGGTTTTTGGCCTGTTTTTGACAATGTCGGAAATGGCCGGAAATTGAATACCTAACTGTCGGATCCTCTCCGTCAGAGAGGATCCGACAGGAATTGAATAGACCCCATAGTGGTAAAAGCTAACATACGCCATAACTCCTCAGGCATCCATCACCTCCTGTACCTTGTCCATGACAGTCTCCTAAACATTATACTAGAGTCCATCCTGTCTCCTTGTATGTGATCTGTAGCGTTACTAGCTCCAGTGTAGTAAGCTGAGTTTTACGACCACCTCTATCTGGAAGTCTGCTGTGAATGTGTGTGTGTAAAAGCCATAACTCTGCCCAAGGCAGATGACAGGGCAGAAAGAAATAGAACTCGCTGTACGTTCCCCTGCACCCGGTCTGTGATCCACGCTGGTGAAGCCCTCGTGTGCACAGCACTGCCATCTCCCTATAGGGATCAGTGATCCCTAATGTGGTTATTGTTCTCTCCCCTGATCACCTGTCATCAGAGAAGGGAATAAATCCATGCAACCCCATGTTCATGGAGCCTAAACCTTCTCTAATAGCTCTCCTGTACCTGAAAGTACCGCAGTGAATGGATTTGATGGTTGTGTCTAAGTGCTATGCATATTTCCTATGGAAATTCAGCTGTCCACTGGGCCTTCAGCCATCTGGCCTCCACCGTCCAATAGTTGTGGGCTGTACATAAAAGATTGCCATCAGCCAGAGATGGCCTACAATGCCAAAACCCAGCCGGTCAAAGCGAAGGCAGCCGAGAGATTTATTGTCGGAGGTGAGCAGTTTAAAAGACGGTCACTGAAGGTTTACAATTGCGAATCATCAGAGCTCGCCACGGAATTAAACTGCGAGACCTGCCAGTGCCACACGCCTCTCCAGATGACGTTCTGGTCCACGGCCTGTTTCTCCTCAGCAATCCTGACTGCACATTTGTATGGCCAACTCTACGTAACGCTTTTTGTGTATTTTTTTTTTCAATACCATTATACGATAGGTATTTGTAGAACTCTTCTCTTGCAATACAATCTGTGTATTATAAAGACTAGATAGTAGGAAAATTAGGTTATATGTATACGTGTGTCTTCTTTTGTCAGATACTCTAAGGGGTATATTTACTAAGGGTTTTTTTTTAGAACTGGTGATGTTGCCTATAGCAACCAATCAGATTCTAGCTATTATCTTGTAGAAGCAGCTAGATAAATGTTAAGTGGAATCTGATTGGTTGCTATGGGTAACATCTCCACTTCTAAAAAAAAAAAAAAAAAAAACTCACACCTTAGTAAATATACCCCTAAATGTTAAAGTAAACCTCAACTACAATATCAGCCCATCTCACAGAAATAGTTTCTGATGGTTACATTGCTGAAAGGTACAATATAACTCTATAGCAACCAAACTATAGCAACCAATAGAATAATAGATTACTACTTCTGTCTATACTAATGACTAGCCTGTGATATTAAGCTTCTGATTGGTGGGTGTGGTTTAATGGCAGAGCTGCGGTTTTCCGCAATGTTCCTAATCAGCCGTCTCTCAGTTGAGTTCATTACAGCAAATAAATATATATATATATATATATATATATATATATATACACTTTACAATGACATGGTTCGTAAAGAATGGTTTGCTGAGTGAAACATAAATGCATTTTGCTAATCAGCTGGGCGTCTGTGTTTAAGCTGCTGCACATCCAGCCCCGCCTCTTGGGAAATGGCAATGAGTTAATGCCCAGTACACAATGTCAATGGAATATGCAGAGTCCACTGCACTAAGTAATTCTATTGATTGAATGGAAATGCTTCCAATATGGATCACTCATTTGCATTAATTATGTATGGACAATTATTAATCTATTCATCTGATTACCTGTTGCGTCCGGATGATTGACAGCCCTCACTGTTTTACACGTCCATGCTCTGCGGGAATATGAAACTTGAGACAGTTTAGCATCATGATGTGGAATCAAGTTGTTGTTTTCTTTTGTAGCAGAGATGAGACCGAAGATTGTTTAATTGAAAATAATAATAATAATAATAATAATAATAATAATAATAATAATGATGATATAGTTTACCACAATGAGGTGTGCCTTTGGTATACACTTCATTATGGTGGGAGGAGGAACCGATTGTTACACCAATTGACCTCTTTTGTGTGAGATACGTAGTTTTGTCTAGTTTTTTTTTATTTTTATATTGTGAGTTTTTACTTTCAGAAATCTACAAAGTTGTATAACAGTATTAATCTATGAGATATATATGTTTCCTTTGAGGTCACCTGCTGATAAATTGCGTGGTCTATGCTTGGTGAAAGGACTTCAATCATTTTCAGATAAGGCCGTTTCATTTTATCTGTGGTACGGGGCTTTAGATCACATTATTAAGTTTGCGCACACAGAGGTGGAATCAGACGATACTGCTGTTGGGGCACGTCTTGATGTTTTTGTTTTTCATGTTTTTTTTGGACACCTGGACAAGTACTTCCACACACAGGACTACACGAGCTTTGAATATTAAGTTATTTGTTTCACTGGCATAGTTATTTAAGTGTCTGCACCTTCATTCTTGGTTTGGGGCAATGCTTCCAAAACTTTTTCTTATTTACTGGACACTTTTTACTTTTTGTTATATAAAAAATATATTGTAAAGTATAAATATATATATATTTTTTTTTTACCAGATTCAAGTCAATCAGAGAGTCCCAGCCATCCCAGTGAGGTTGATATAAAGGACCAGCCAGAGAATGGTGAGTTATATGACACAACATCACCATGTGTGTGTGTGTGTGTGTGTGTGTGTGTGTGTGTGTATATTTATATGATTACTGCTGCTTAAATACTTGTATTTCTGAGGGATACTTATTTTTAAAAGCTGTCATTTTGTAGTACCGGCAAAGCTGTCCATTTCCCATGGTAGGTTGTTCAGTGGAAAGCATTGCTACATCATTTTTGGTTGCATCTCTGGTGGCAAAATTGCACTTTTTTTTTTAAAGTGGACGAAGCAGCATT
This sequence comes from Pseudophryne corroboree, assembly GCF_028390025.1. NCBI lineage: Eukaryota > Metazoa > Chordata > Amphibia > Anura > Myobatrachidae > Pseudophryne > Pseudophryne corroboree. The sequence goes on along the minus strand of NC_086452.1, from coordinate 41,441,179 downwards.
CATGGGGATAAATTCTGCAGCCTATCCATTCCCTATGAACCAGTGTGATATAAAGAGATGTCCCAGTGATATCACTGGATCTGGGACAGTGGTCTCCAAACTGTGTGCCTAGGTACTGTGGGGTGCTGGAAGGCTCTTGCAGGGGTGCCACGGGTTGGTGGTCCAGGACCAAATAAAAATGATAGGCCACGCCAGTACTAGTGGCTGCCAATCATAAACCATGTGGACAATCAGAAACACAACTGTGCACTACCACATAGCTGACCCTATGGATGACAGACACAATTTACTTAATTTAATATTTTTCAAAATTTATCAAGAAACTTTTTAAGTAGGGGTGCCATGAAAAAAACTATTGTGATAAAAAAATACTGTGATTCAAGAACCACTGACCTAGGATAAAGCAATTGCAGGTTGCCAAATTACTTAAAGTGCAATTGGTGGAGGCATCCATTTTGTTGGCATGACCAATATTTATGTCTGAGAATACTACCTACCAGTGCATTGGACACCAGTCAGGCACATCAGTAATATTACTGGTCCCACGGGACATATTACTGACTTTGGTTCTGCCCTCAAAATGGCCGCCACCATGATGCATATGTGCGCTAGATTAAAAATCCTTATTTGATCAATTCCTTCCAGCTCAGTATGTAATGTTGTCCATGAAACAGATCCCATAGTAGGCATGACTGACATGTACTGTAACCGTTGTGTCCCATCTGCGTTTTGGGTAAATTAATATAACTGTTTATAATTGCTCAATTTCAAAAGTGTAACTATCATCATTTTCTTTGCCTCAGTTACTTATTTTATGGGGGGGGGGGTGTATCAAGCCGTGGAGAGAGATAAAGTAGTTGGTTTATCAATCAGTGAAAGGAGTGGGCCGGTAGAGATGTTGCGATAGCAACTAGTCAGCATCATTCTACACAATGTACTTGATAAATGCTACCTCAAGGCTGATTAGTAGGTGCTTTACTTCTCTCCACAATTTCTCTCTCCAATGTTTGATATATCTCCCGCATATAATGCTGAAAAACATCTGTATAAATACCTTGTTGCAAATGATTGTGTTTCAAATTTCCCATCGTAATTATTATCACAGTCACTTCTATCATTGTAGCTTTAAAAGGATCTTTTACAAAAAGGAGTGCAACTGCCATGGTTACAGGCCACAATAGAAAATAAACACCCTTATATAGCATTACACTATATAACCATATCAGTGAGATAGTTTTCATCTAAAAAAATATTTCCAGGATCAGACCATTTCTGACCCAGGATGCTACTAAGACTCTTATCCACTCACTGGTCATCTCCAGACTGGACTACTGCAATCTCCACCTGACTGGCATTCCTGACAAATACCTCTTTCCACTCCAATCTATCCTCAATGCTGCTGCCCGGCTCATTTTCCTCACCAAACGCACTACGTCCACCTCTCCTCTCCTACAAGACCTTCACTGGCTCCCCTTCCCCTTCAGAATCAATTTCAAGCTTCTCACACTCACTTACAAAGCCCTCACCCACTCCTCTCCCATTTACATCTCTGACCTTATCTCCCCTTACACTCCCACCCGTCCTCTTCGCTCTGCTAATGCACACTGACTCTCCTGCCTACTGATTACTTCCTCCCACTCCTACCTCCAAGATTTTTCACGTGCTGCTCCAATTCTCTGGAATTCCCTTCCTCTCCCCCTCAGACTCTCCACCTCTCTACAAAACTTCAAACGGGTTCTCAAGACCCACTTCTTCACCAAACTCAGCCATCTCTCATCCTAACCCTCTGTTCCACGCTCTCTGTGTACCCCGTCTGTGTCACCCCTGTCTGTCTACCCCTAACCTTTAGAATGTAAGCTCTCACGAGCAGGGCCCTCTTCCCTCATGTGCTTATCCTTTTCTTTAATAATCTTCAACTGCACCAACTCCAGCAGTCCTCTGCAACCTGATACTTATTTCAGTGTCATTTGCTTTTGTAGCTATGTTTATTTACCCTGTACTTGTCCTATATTGTCATCAACTGTAAGTTGCTATTTTCCTGTTTTGATTATTTGTTTATGTACTCTGTAATTGGGCGCTGCGGAACCCTTGTGGTGCCATATAAATAAAGGATAATAATTATAATAATAGCTTTCAGAGTATGTTACCAGTATTAATGGTATAATATATACTTTGTTAACATTTACTTGGACATACAAATTTATCAGCTGAAAAGTTATCTCAACCCAAAAGTTATACCATTTGGATAGAGTACCGTAAGGTAATCATTAGTCCAAATAATATGTACCCTAGCTGACAACGTGATGAGACCAGGGGGGAAATTTACCAAGATGGGAGTTCTGTTTAAGATGGGATGTTGCCCAAAGCAACCAATCAGATTCCAGGTATTATCTTCTAGAAGGTGCTAGATAAATGAGAAGTAGAAGCTGATTGGTTGCTATGGGCAACATCCCATCTTAAATAGAACTCCCATCTTAGTAAATTTACCCCCTGGAAGATATCTGGTGCTTTCCGTATCCTGGTTGATAATATCCCTTATTAATTAATTACACCACCGTGAATTTTCATTCTCTGCTATACTGTACATCTCTGTACGACCTACAAATCCTGTATGGTTATAAATCCTGTAGGAATACTGAGACTTTATAAAGGTACAGATTATAGACAAACTGTGTCCCATTATTGCATATTTAGTAACACTGCATAAAGTAACATTGAAGCGCATCATCATCTGCCGTATTATTATGCCATTAATACAGAAGGTGCATTAAAGAAACAAAGCTATGATAAATTGTGTCCCTTAGTGCAGAGTCTGGGATTCCCCATAACACTTTGCAGCCTAAAATAAGTACAAAGATATGCACAAACCAAATTAGCCAAGCCATGTCTAGGTTATCCCAAACCACACCCCTTTTCCCCATACCACACCCCTACATTGCTAAACCTGCCCCTTTTTGATGGGACAAATAGGACTGTCCTGAAGAAAATGGGACTGCTGGGAAATGTGGACTGTAACATGAAAATTGCATCTTCTGTTTAGTATCTGTACAAGGCGTGTACATTGTACAGTAGGTATCCAGATGCACAAGAAGTATTAGATGTACAAACAAAGTGGACATTACTTTTTTTTTTTTTTCAAAGTATTCGCCAGAGCTGTTTTTGCAAATTTGAATGCACTGAGGGCCTAATTCAGATCTATTCGCTCGCTAGCGTTTTTCGCACCACAATGCGCAGGCGCGTCGTACTTGTACAAAGCGGATCGTTGCTGTGTACTGGTTCTAGCGAAGAATCCATTCGCACAGCCAAACGCAAGGTGATTGACAGAAACAGGGCGTTTGTGGGTGGCAACTGACCGTTTTCTGGGAGTGTTTGGAAAAACACAGTCGTGTTGAGGCGTTTGCAGGGCGGGTGTCTGACGTCAATTCCGGGGCTCGAATAGGCTGAAGTGATTGCAGCGGCTGAATAAGGTCAGAGCTACTCAAACTGCACAAACTGTTTTAATACTGCTCGGCTGCACATGCGTTCGCACACTTGCAAAGCTAAAATACACTCCCCTATAGGCGGCGTCTATCTGTTTGCAGCGCTGCAAAAAATAGCTAGCGAGCGAACAGATCTGAATTAGGTCCTCAAACCACTTGGTGAAGCAGCTGGACCAGTCTGAAGCAGGTATGTCTTCTACATCCTTGATGAAGGTCTCCACTGCAGCTTTTGGGGACTCAAAATGAATCCCACGCATCTTGCACTTCTTAATTTGTGGGAACACAAAGAAGTCACAAGGGGCCAGGTCTGGACTGTACGTTGGATGACCAAGCTCCTGGATACATTCATGGGTCAGAAAATCCACCACTTTCCTGGACCTTGTGGGCAGGTTTATTGTCATGATGAAGAAGGGCACCATGATCGCAAGTTTTGACGGTGCCTGGAAATGGCTTCCAGCACTTGCGGCAGGCATTGGTTGGCGTACCAGTTCCCAGTGATGGTGTGCTACTGCATGAGTGGTACGGTAGCTACATGACCAGTCTTGGACACACAAACAGCCACCATCTGCTTGGCCATGCTGCGCTCTTGTCAGATCTTCTATGCGGCGCACCTCCAACTAGGGTCCACTGGGCCAACTGTTGTTTGGTCTCTGGGTCAAAACTGTAGATCCAGGATTCGTCGATACTGATGATCTCCCAGAGAGAGAGTTTGAGCGACCGCCATCAAACCTGGCCAGCATGTGGTGGCACCAAGTCACCCAAGCCTCCTTCTGCTCTCGAGTCAGCTGATGGGGCACCTGGTGTCGCAGACCACACTCGTAGTGGTAGAAGATCATGGCTCTCCAGTGGTCTCTGTTGAGCTCCATAACAAAGTTTGTGAAGGAAGTGAACATGCCTACTTCTTTAGTCAAAACTTTAGTCAGAGATTACAGTTCCCAACCAGACAGTCAGATTGTGTCTAGTCTACCTGTGCACTGCACATCCGGAAATTTATTGCACACCCTTCATATTTGTTTACTCACATTATTCTGAAATATTGTATCACATTTTGTACCAAGCTTCGCATATCTCAATTGGAGAAATTGGGATAAATTCGGCCACACCCATGGTCAGATCAATAAAGACACCAAAGTTATCCACGCCCATTTCCCATCAGTTCACACCCATTTTATGTCTAAAAAAATCAGGAGTATCTAAAGTAAGTTTGGGACTTGTGGAAAGTATAGGCTTTCCTATATGGGTAGAAACCTACAACAATGACTAAAGAATAGAGGTAATCCCGTCTGTCACGCTATAGCCAAGCAGTATTTTAGGATAAATGTGTATGAGATTTAAATGAGCAACGCAGATGGTACTAAGGGGGTAATTCAAACCTTATCGTAGCAGCAAATTTGTTAGCAGTTGGGCAAAACCATGTACACTGCAGGGGGGGCAGATATAACATGTGCAGAGAGAGTTAGATTTGGGTGGGGAATGTTCATTCTGAAATCTAAATTACAGTGTAAAAATAAAGCAGCCAGTCTTTACCCTGCACAGAAACAATATAACCCACCCAAATTTAACTCTCTCTGCAAATGTTATATCTGCCACACCTACAGGGCACATGGTTTTGCCCAACTGCTAACAAATGTGCCGCTACAATAAGGTCTGAATTACCCCCTAAGTCAGTGTTTTTCAACCACTGTGCTGTGGCACACTAGTGTGCCCTGAGCAGTCTCCAGGTGTGCCGCCATAGAAGCAGAGCCGGGCCCGTCAGTGTTTTGCTGCTACTGAGGCCCTGGAATGATCAATACTGGTGGGTTTAGTGGTTGCAGAACCAGTTCTAATTTTGGGCCCGGGCAGTGTTGGGCTCTTCTGGCTTTCTCAGATGTGGCTCAGGCGTTACCTATGGAGAAGCTGTGACATGACACCCTAGGACACGCAACTGCACCATGCATCACCATTATATTTGAGTGTGCCTTGGCAATATTTATATCTTGTTCAGTGTGCCGCGAGTTGTAAAAGGTTGAAAATCTCTGCCCTAAGTGGTATTAGGTTGTGACTGTAACGGCCAACCAAGCCTAGCGCATGTTTATTTTACAGATTTCCATAGGTCGTGAAGTTTGCAGACAGTAATTGCCCTTACAGAAATAAGGAACCACTGTCAGCTTCAGACCTTACGGGGTCCTAGTAAAGATACTAGATCTGGTGCCTCCTTCCCCCTCTATTTGTCAAGAAGAAGCAAGCATAAAATGGACTAGAGCCACCTAGGTTCCGACTTGCTCATTGAGACCTCTGCAGGAGCCTAGGTTACCTAACGGATAATCCAGATCTGGCATTTCCCCTCTGGTTCCCAAATAACCTTGGTGGAGACTTCCATTATTTTACAGATCGAGCAGTCTGTTTATTTCTGGTGAAAGGAAAGCAGAAGACATTTTTTAGCTCACCCTCAAGCAATCCGTTACGTTTCCCAGCGACAGGCATGTGACTGGGTTACCTCACTGTAGATTACTTTAGTCCTGAGTGGCTTCATTTTGCAAAAACAGTGACATTGAGATGTAGCTATCAGCTCATCAATGTCAAACGGGGGGAAAGTAATGTATTTTTATATGTGAAATTCATTTGCAGTAGTTGCAGCCTTCATGTAAAAACTGTGCTCAGTTGTGTATAGCCCGTCTCCTCTATCAGTATAAATCTATTTGCAGAATTCTCCTGCCTCTTACAAAGCCCCCGGATGCTTGCATGCTAATTTCTAATATTATTCTCCCCTGTGATTTATAAAGCAGAAGGCTGTTTATTCTACAAATATCTGGCATGCTGTAGTCACAGTAACGTTCAGGGGGTAGCTTACAAATATGCCTTTACCAGCGATCTGGCCACACCCATGAAAAATAGACTTACAGCGCCCACTATAGGCTGTAGGCACGTAACACAGGTCATAGTTCTAAAAGAATAATTCCTCCTATAGAGATGTTAAAGGCTGGATGAGCAGTTTTCAAGTGCGTGTTGCGCCCCCCCCCCCCCCCCCCCCCGGGGCTCAGATATACGCAATCGCACATGTTTGCAAAGACTGAAATCCAAAGTTTACACAGAAGAAATAAAAAAGGGGGAACCTTTTATTGTCTGAATGTATCGGACTGTAGCACAGTAAGTAAAAGGCAACAAGTAACCATTGAAAACACCCAATGCACAGCTCAAGAGAAAACAGCACCGTGTTCAAAATATATATAGCAATGCAAAGTTTTTCTCTTAAATGCAACAAAAGTAAATGACAAACTCGAGTTTGAACTTAAGTGAGTCAATCTTCCATTTGAAGGAGCTGTAACTATTTTAAATTTTAATAAGGGGAAGATATATCTTGGAGAGAGATAAAGTAGAGAGAAATAAAGTAATAACCAGTCAGCTCCTAACTGCCATGTTACAGGCTGTGTTTGAAAAATGACAGGAGCTGATTGGTTGGGACTTGAGTCATACCTCCCAACTGTCCCGGTTTTCGCAGAACAGTCCCGTTTTATTCACGGGAGACAGAGGGATAGGGGGTATACCAGCAGCTCACAGAGGGTATGCCCCTTCAGTGACGAAAACGGGAGGCGTGGCAAGCGGTTGTGGCATTGTCGCAAAGCCACTACTCCTTTTCCCAAGGCCACGCCTCTTTTGCCAGAGGCCACGACCGTCTTTCTACAAGTTAAATGTTGGGAGTTATGCTTTAGCTTTGATAAATCTACCTCTTAGTCTCATTGAATGTTTTATAGATTGTGGACTAGTGCAGTTATGTACAGTATTTCTTATTATTACTTTAATTGATGATTACAGAAAGATTTATCTGCTTACTACTATACATTTATATCCATTTCACTTCCTATCCTATATAATTAAAGGCGACCTGCTCCTCACCTCTATGGGGGGAATTCAAGCATTGTGCGTACCTGCAGACACTAGATGGCGCCTAACGGAGCAATTCAAGTTGCTCCGTTCGGGCGCGCACAGCCGACGGCTCTGACAATACTGTTATGTTGTTCCGTCATTTTGACAGGCTGGTAACTCGTTTAGAATAAAATTCTAACAGTTTAAACCTGCGATGTGTAAAAGGCAGATTTAGGGGCCGCATTTGGCCCTCCGAGTCTTCACCCGTGGCCCTTATCTTCATTCTGTTTTATTATCAGATTTGTGTATTGTAACTTGCAACACTCGTGATATGTTATTATAGATAGCTGTATCTTTGATTAAATGTGATTATATAACTTATGATTAAGATCAAGGTCCTGTGCAGCCCTTGCAAAGTTTGACGGGACGCACATATGACCCCTGAAGCCAATCGCTGGTTTAAATTGTCTTCGGGGAGGGGTAATGTTTAAATAAAAAATTCTGTAGCTCAGCAAAAGGTTCTGGAACGCAGGCAGAATTTAGGAGAAGAGCAGAACCACTAAATACAAAATTAGTTTCCTTATAAAAAAAATAATAATCTACAGTACTAGTGACATTCATATGCTGTTTCTAGTAAGACCTTCCCCTGCCTATACTGAACTTAAGATATTTGGAATTGCCGTTGTGTTAATGACGGTGATAAGCAAAGGTGCAGCTTCATTGAATAAGAATGACTACCTTACCTTAATTTACCTTAAAGCAGCTTCTCCAACAGACACTGAAATGTGCGTGTTAGCGTGACATCATGTATTAAGCTATGTATTACATACGTGTGGTACTTTATGAATATGGTATAAAACTAGGTCTTGCAGGTCACTGCGTGAGCAGGATTGCTCTCATGCAAAGGAGACTCGTTACCTGAATTTCCATTTGACCTGATGGGCGGATTATCTGTACCATCTCAGCTCGCTCATCTAAAGCAAGAGCGAGTGAGATTAGAATCTGCAAAGCGGCAGGATTTTATTTTAAGAAATTTGCGAGCCCCTGAGCTCAGTTAGCAACATAAAACCCCTTTGTTCTCCGTCGCATTTAGCGGCAGCTCGCCCAACTGGTTTTACCACTTTCCAGTTGTAAGCCTGAACTTGCAAACGCATCTTTCACATTCCTATAGATATATATATATATTTTTTTAAAGTTAACTCTTGGGCTCAGAATCAGAAAGTCTGTTCACTGTAGCCCCCCGAGACCATTTTGTATATACCAAAATCAATAAATATGACATAGAGGAAGCTCTGCTGGAAATTCTCCACCATAATTAATGTACTCATGGATGAACTCAGTGATGGTAAAAGCCCACCAGCCCAGGGCCGTAACTGAATAACGGAGTGGCATCTCCTGCACAGTGCTTCAGAGACCGGCCGCAGGGGCCGATGTCCCGGGCACAGCCATGTTTGATTTTGGTATCCGTGACACCGGTTACACCAAGTTTGATACAGCCCTGCACAGCTCCTACAGTATTTTCCCTAACACAAATTCGGGGATCTAAGACGTTCTACAGCCGCACATCAACCCACTGTTTGATTAACAAACAAACATTGGTCCGTCATCACCAGTTGTTGATATAAGGACATTTTTTGTTGATTTTCACACTTCTCTGTTGATTTTGATCCACGTTTGAAGAGCACTTACAGTACGTTATGGGCCATTGACACAAATTAAAACAATAATTTAATATGCCCGCTCCAAGCAGCTTCCTCTATACAGGACCAGGACCCTATACGAATGCCCAACACTGAAAAACTCTTTGTTAAGAGTCTGGGATCACGGGTCCTAGAGTGTAAAAAGGAAAATTATATAAGGAAGAGTGAGTGTAAGATGACATAGCTGTGTCTGAGCTATTCCTAAGGTCAAGGACCTTAGTGATGAAGCAGGATCCTGATGGGGTGTAATTATACAGTTAACCACTTAACTAGTATGGTCAGATCACATGTGACTGCGCCACCCCACCGTGTCCCCTCGCGAGGAGATCCGTTCTGTAGATATGCATAATATAATATTTAAATATTTAAAAATATACTTCTTAAACTATATTAAATACAATAAAAAATAAATGTAACAATGTGAACGATTTTGAAGTGAAAAATTGTCAGTTAAGATGGTTTGAAAGCTTGGGATTGGATTCTAAGATGATTGAATGGATAAGATCTTGGTTGCAGGATAGAAAACAGTTGTAGTAAATGGAGTGCATTCTCAGGAGGGAAATGCTACAAGTGGAGTACCCCAGGTCTGTACTTGGACCAGTGCTTTTTAAGATCTTTATTGGTGACATTGCAAGTGGTATTAAAGAGAAAGTACTGTATGCCTTTTTGCAGATGACACAAGGCACAATGACACAATGCAATAAGGTAGACACACCAGGAGTGGTAAAACAAATGATTGATGATCTAGGTAGACTAGGGGAATGACCAAGAGCGTGGTAACTACAGTAAATATAGTATTAATGGCACTATACAGGAAACTACTGAGGAGGAAAGGGATCTAGGAGCCACTATTTCAGGTGACATAAAGGCAGGTGAGCAATGTAAAAAAGCAATGAGAAAGACTAGTCAGATGCTTGGCTGCATTGGGAGAGGAATCAGCAGCAGCAGAAAGAAGTAATAATGCCACTGTATAGGTCATTGGTACGGCCTCATCTAGAATACTGTGTCCAGTTCTGGAGACCATATCTTCAAAAGGATATTAATACATTAGAGACTGTACAAAGAAGGGTTCACAGAAAGGGTAGTGTACAAGTGGAATAGCCTCCCAGCAGAGGTGGTAGAGGCTAAGACAGTAGAGCAAATTAAACATGCATAGGATAGGCATAAGGATTTCCTTACAAAGAAAAAAGGATCTAATAGTGTTTGAGGTAACAATATGGTTAAAAAAGTGGCAGACTAGATGGGCTGAGTGGTTCTTATCTGCCGTCACATTCTATGTTTCTGTGTTTTCAACAGTTCTCAAAAAGTGTGCGTTGACGGACTGTAAACACTCTGATTAAAACCCACATAAAAGCATGGGAGCAACCAACAAGCAATACAGGAGATGCGGCATCTCTGGGGCATCCAGCACCTACGTCAGACATTTGTACACGTATTTAGGGATCAGTGATCCCTAGCGCCAGCTGTGTTTGCAGTCCTGCTGTCAAAACAGATAAATAGGAAGCAGCTGTGTGTGCGAGCCCTGACAACGAACTATTAAACTGGGTACCACAGTAAAAAAGATAATGTGCCCGATTCAGCTTTGTGCGCTAATGTCACTGCAGCTGCAAATGTGTACGCATCGACTGTACGAAATTATGCAAAAGCCGCAGCCGCCTGAAGATGTGTAGAGTTGTGTTGATTATGGAACTTATGTAGCCCGGAGTGGCGCTATGGGCGCACAGCATGGTCACAGGGAATGAGAGGCTGGAGCCACTGTTTCTGCACACGGGATCACAGGCTAAGACACACCAGAAAACTGTTATGACATGCCTGTGTTTTTGCTGCCACTCCTCATTAACCCAACTATTAATAACTTGATAAATAAATCCCCTCTGCAATCGCTGTCACATGACCATCGCGCCACATGCGCCCTGCGAGTCGGACACATACGGTAATCGCTCAACCATGCAACAATTGGGTTTGCGCCCAATGTGCAGTACCTGTGCTCTGTGCAGTGTTAATACTGTAATTAGAACATTCTGTACGTGCCTACTTACATGGAAACATAGAATGTGGCGGCAGATAAGAAGAATATGGCCCATCCAGTCTGCCCTTTGGGATGCGGGTATAAGGATTAGAGGTTAGAGTATTAGGTTAGGTTAGGACTTCGGGTTTTGGGGTTTGGTTTAGGGTATTAGGGATAGGGTATTAGGGTTGGTTTAGCGGTGTTGGTTGTGGTGTTAGGTGTAGGGGGGTTATGGTTAGAGAAAGGTTTGGGGTTGTTGTTGTTGTGGTATAATGGATAGGGTATTAGGATATTAGGATGAATATCTAGGGTGAGGTTTAGGTTAGGATACTAGGGTGGGGGTTAGGGTAGGGATACTCTTAATCCCGGATTTACTGGGATTGTACTGGATTCGGGATATGTTCTCCCGGGAATAGTGGTGTAGATAGGGTGGTTTATTCATCCGGGTGTCAGCGGGGAGCAGGGAACAGCCTGCAGCGGCATCAGGAAGAGTGTCAGGCACAAACTCACAGCCGGGTCACCAAGGTCCAGCTGGGTAGAGTGTCCAGGATGGAGTACAGAACTAAAACCAATGTCCAAGCAGCGTACCCAGCAAGTAGTGTTGTTTGTACTCCTGAGATAGATGCTGTCGGGGTGCAATTATGTCTTTAGGCCCTGCCTCATAGCAGCAAAATGCCTTGATTTGCGTGTCCGCAATTTAGCTACGCCCCCTCAAAACGTAGCTGCGATTCCTTGTTTTCTCTACATCCTGCTTGCTTCACTAGGAAGTGGACGGGATGTGGGAGAGGTGGCCACTCTTCCAGGGGTGTGGGGGACTACCTTAAAAATGTGGAGTCTCCCGCAACTTCCTGGAGAGTAGGTAAGTATGAATTAGAAAGGCCTGGTAGCGCGCCTGGGCAGAAAAAGCCTGAAGCTCAAAGCATCCAACCAGATTCTAGATGTCACTTGTCTAATGCAGTGTAGAAACATCAGATTGGCTGATGAAGGCAGGGCAGCCTAAAATGCTGCACTTTAGCGATGTAGTAACGCAGATAACCGCGGTTTATGCAGATCATTGCAGGTACAGGAATAATATTGCTATGATCTCTGGGAACCTTCTGTTTGGTAAGCTGTTCTCTTTCTGTAGCAACAACGCAAGGTGATTGGATTAAGTCAGTGGCTGAAGGAAGACCATGGTTTCTGGCTGGCGGATTTCAGCTGCAGCACATAGCAGAGAAAATCTCATTTTAGCTGAAATTAGTTTCCGCTATGTGTGCACCTGTTTTTGTCTTGTATCTGAAGCTATCGCCGGCCGCCACAGCCTTCAGGGAAGCTACACTGGTACTGTTCCCAGCCTTTCCGAGTTCATTGGCTTAAAGATAAACGCTTGTTTTACTTTTTGTCTTGAAGGGAATTTATAGACTTGCTAATCTAACAGGTGTAAAACTTTGTGCTTTGAAGACATGGATAGGACACACCAACTAAGATCACATGGCGAATAAATGACAGCTACAATACCGGACAAAGAAAGCATATAAATATATAGGTGAGAAGTGTAGATAACTTGCACCAATGAGAAAGGGCGAGCGGAGGTTAGGGGCATGCCATTGAAGCTTTGGGAACTCCACTCCACGCCAGTAAATCCCTAGAAAACTGTGGGATTAAATTGGGAAAAAGGTGGTGGGGGGGGTTCTAGTGCTTCTCCAGCCTTTAAGTGCCCTATACACTGGGCTAATTGGGTGACCCGGCGGCGCTGGGGGGGTGGGGGGACTTGTGACGGGGGAGTGAAGTTTCTCCGTGATGTCACCCAGCCCCATAGCCCTGCATGCTAATATAGACGAGATTGTCCATATTGGCTTGCAGGCATAAATGACCCGGCACCAACAATGAATGATGGCGGGGTTGCGCATTGTTCATTGTTTGGTGCCTACACACTGAAAAATATGAACATTCTTCATTACTGAACGAGATTGTTCATATCGGCCGGCCTATAAGTCTCAAGGTGTGCGGGTTATATTTTACCAAAAAGAAGAGGAACACGAATATAGTGTACACTGTGTGAATTCAAAAACATACACGAAGTATGAAATATGCTCATCGATTCATGAAAGGTGTGTCCCTCCTGGAGAGGGTCATGTTGGGAGGTATGCCTTGGGTAATTTGGCCCCGTTACCCGACGGTGATTGCAGAGTGCACTGGTGGCTTTCACACCTTCTGGTAGGTGTTCCTCAGGATACTCAGGGGGGTGGGGGGTGGTAGTCATGTGACCGCCGGTCGGCTGACCGACAGTCACATGACCTCCTCCGTGAGCCCGACGGCTCACTATCCCGATGGTCGGCATGCCGACCAACAGGGACTATTTCCACTCGTGGGTGTCCACGACACCCATAGAGTGGGAATAGAACCCGTGGCGACCGCAGGTCGCCACCGAGCCCGCAGCGTGGCGAGCGCAGCGTGGCGAGCGCAGCGAGCCCGCAAGGGGCTTGCTGCACTCGCCCCTCCCCGCCGGGATCCCGGCGTCGGTATGCTGCCGGGATCCCGGCGTCGGTAAGGTGACCGGCGGTCAGGAGACCGCCGGTCACCCGTACTACACCCGGTGGGGGGGGGGGGGGGGGGGGGTTACAGTGAAAACAACACAGGGGGGAATTCAAATGTTTGAAAAATCGGTTGGGTGTCTGTTTTTTTTCCTGTCTATTTTCAAACAATTGAATATCCCCCACAGTGTACTGTGGCGTATGGTTAATTGGGCAAAATGAATCCTTCAAGATCGTACTCAACATTTATAAATGTGTTATTCGCCTTGGACATGCATTTACAATCCAGATGTCTGTCGGTTTAATAGTAATGGAATAAAGTCTGCTGAAAACTAGCGGATAGTAGCCATACAATATTTATGTATATTTATTATTTTTAGTTGATATTGGAAAATTTCCAAAAGTTAAAAAAAAAACTGGGCGCTTCAGAATTTTTTTTTTTTTTCCCCCCCGTGCCCTTATGCTCCTATTTTTGCAAAGCTGCATTTATTTTTACTCGCATGGATTAACGCATCATCTGACTTCATTTGTGTAGGGTTCAAATGTTTCCCATTCAGATGAGAGGAACCTGACAGATTTGTGAAACTCTTGCTGGAAATCTCCTCTTGGCCACACATACAAAAACAAGTTTTCCTGCCACAGAACAAGAGCTTTAATTGTTCTTCAAAGGGCAGCGAATGCACATTATGAGGGATGTAGCAACTGTATCAGGATGCCTTACAGTCTCATTGCAACTGCAGAATGGCAGAGAACAGTCTTATTGCGCACCAATCAGGGTCTTGCTCTGCAGGAACATACATGCACAATAATACCCCTTTTCCACTAGCTCCTTAAAACACGGATAAATGCGCGGGGACGCGCATTTACCCGTGTTTTTCCCTAGTGGAAAAGGGTCCCCCTGCAAATTCCCGGATCAAGTGATCCGGGAATCCTACCCAGGTAGCTTGCCGGGTTGAACACGTGTTCAACCCGGTAAGGTGTCTAGAGTGAACGGGAGCCGTGTCGAGGCGACACGGCTCCCGTTCAGTGTATGGGAGGGTGGCGCTGGGAGATCATGTGATCTCCCAGCACCGCCCCTGCCGCGTCACTAGCAGCGTCACTAACCCGGCAATATGCCGGGTTGGTGAGCGCTGTGGGAAAGGGGGCTGTAGCACGGGTCGCAGCCGTGTCAGGCAACACGGCTGCGACCCGTGCTACAGTGGAAAAGGGGTATAATACAGATGACCATGAATTTTAGCACTGCTTATTCGTGACTTTATAAGGCAATAAGTGGCTACGCATGCGCGTTCCAGTCTCTCAAAGGGTAAAATAGCAATCCTAGCTTCTGGGATGTAATCGGATAGTTATCTTTTACAATAAAATGAAAGAGGCTTATATATCGATATCATGATTTAAATGTAAAGTTAATCTCTAGGTCATCTGCGCTGTCAAGATTACAACATAACTTATTTGGTAAATATCTATAATATCTATAAATCAGATTGAGAAATCTGGGTTCTCATGGCTGCATCAGTCCCCCAGGAACTGATGCTGCACAGAGAATGTCTTTGAATCGTCTGGTAATAAGTTTTTCATCATGTGCGTTTCCTTCATTTCATCTTGTTCTGAAGTATTACAGCATCCACTATATAAGAGTCATCTGCCAGACCAGCTTCCTCCCTGCGCTACCTCTCCCAATGTACAGACACATTTCCTAAATAACCGTTTAAGTGGTGATGCGGCACATTGTGTATTGTTAAATACTTTAGTGTACGGAGAGAGGGGGGAAAAAAAGGACATCTTCAATCTTGTTTAATGATCCTGGCGCCGGCTGCTGTTCTCGTCTTCTGAATTGTTCGTTGCCAAAGTGACTTGCAGTGCACTCCCGAAACATCACTGGACTCTGTAAGGAAAGGATGGCAAGGGATGAGTGCTCTAACACAGATTCTGATATAGCTAGATAATGACAGGGAAAATACACATACAGGTACTCCCCCAGCCCCTCACCCTCTTCTTACCTGCGTCTCCTCTGCCAGCAAGGGGGGTAAGCAAACATTGATCATGACCCCCCTGGATCTATGCCTGACTGAGGGCTGCACAGTGCCCACCTGTTCATTAACAGTACACTTTTTCCATGTTTATTTTTTTTAAATGGGGCATGGCCACACCTCTATAGTTAGGCCACACCCCCTGCTTTACCGGGGCCCAGCCAGTCTCTCTTCACAGTCCTGTCTGTAGATGCAGGAGAGATGCCGCCACAGTTGGGATCACTAAAGTACAAAACATGGACGTGTCTATAAAAAATGTTTTTTTCTAAATGTGAATATAAAGATATATTTATATATACATGTAGTTTGCTGCTTAGCCGGTGCCGCCACAAACACACATGTGCATGTCCATTCCGCAGTGAGTATAGCCACAGCTAACTGGGGGGGTGGGGGGGGGTTTGGGAAGTCTCGCAACTTATGGTGGTGGCCGCATTCACTCAACTTGGTCAGTGGGGACACCTACCAGCGTTAATTTTGCACCCATGTGCCTACATGCCCAACCCAACGCTCATCAAGGGGCACACATTTAGAAACACCTCCTAAATGCCCAACCAAACGCCCACCAAGGGGCACATCCACTCTTCAGAAACACCTCCACAGACTACAGTTGAGCCTATGTGTGGGGAGAGGAGAAAAAAACGGCTTTGTTAAAATATAATTTTTCCTGTGCTCCAAGTGACGCGTTTCACCAGTGCACATACTCAACAAAGACCGCCACTGGTCCCGGATGGTCCTGGCCCCTCTAAAAAGCAAATGGAAACTAATGCTCCTCTTCAAACGCCTCAATGTTCCTTAGCTGTTTTGCACTATGTAAAGTCCTTGGTAGACTTACACACGGGGTGGGATCAGTGATGTCACAGCAGCTTAAATTATTGCATTTTCAGTGGAATGTAGTCATAATGTGAAAATTTAAAATGTCATTATTCAAAATGTCGACAGTTATGATATAGGCATTGTTGAAATCGCACATGTCGGCATCTGCAGAATGTTGACACATGAAATGTCCGTACGGATGACTTCCGGCCCAGAGAGTCATCCTAGCGTCCCCTCTGGGCCTTGATAGTAGTTGCCGGACTTCCAGACCAGGTAATTCACCTCTAGACCACCAAGACGATTTGTCAACATTCTAATAATGGGGGTAATTCCAAGTTGATCGCAGCAGGACATTTTTTTAGCAGTTGGGCAAAACCATGTGCAGTGCAGGGTGGGGGGGGGGGGGGGGGGGGCAGATATAACATTTGCAAAGAGAATTAGATTTGGGTGGGTTATTTTGTTTCTGTGCAGGGTAAGTACTGGCTGCTTTATTTTTACACTGCAATTTAGATTGCAGATTGAACTCACCACACCCAAATCTAATCTCTCTGCACATGTTGTATCTGCCTCCCCTGCAGTGCACATGGTTTTGCCCAACTGCTAACAAAGTTCCTGTTGCGATCAAATCAGAATTACCCCCAATGTTGCTATTTCATAGGCTGACCATATTATCCCTTTAACCTTGGACACTCATGAATTACACAGGTTCTGTGGCTGCTTAAAACCAGGTGAAATGCAGGCTTGTAGTCAGCCAGCCACAGAACCTGTGTAATTCCTGAGTGTCCCAGATAAAAGGGATAATATGGTCAGCCTACTAGTCCATCAATGTTGAAATAATGGCTATAGATCCCGCTAGGACGCTAAACAGAGGACAAGCGGACAAGTGGTGAAGCTGCTGTATTGGTTGCTATGGGCAACTTCTCCACGTGTCCACTTCTTCACTCTTTAAAAGTTTAATCATACTTGCCTACTCTCCCGGAATGGGCCGGAGGCTCCCGAAAATCGGGTGACCCTCCCGCCCCCCCGGAAGAGCAGGCAAGTCTCCCGATTTTTTAGGGGCCCCCCTGCCCGGCCGCCCACTTAGTGAGTAAAGTGGGCGGTCCGGGCAGTCGATGACGCGATTCTTGCTGAATCGCGTCATCATAGCAACGCCCCCTGCTGTATAATGCCGGTAATCGCGGCATTACATAGCAGGGGGCGTGGCTAAAATGAAGTGCCGCGATAACCCCTCCCCTGTTCCGCCTCCGCCCACCCAGTTTTGCCTCCGCCCGCCCCCTATCCGTGTCATAACCCCCCCCCCCCCTGCTGAGCCGACCTGCCGACATCCGGCCAGGATGTCGGCATGTATGAGTTTCATACATCTCCCCCACGGTCTTAAAGCTATAGCAGCTGTCTTCATCTCTCTGTAACACAGTGGTCGTGTAATACTTGACTTTCCGGCCTGGCGGTAATGGGTGACTGTATACAGTGTCCTTGTGCTTCATATTTGAAAATGTCACTTGTAGCGTTAGATGGTTTTAAATTCCAACATCGGATTAGTAACAGCTATACTGCTAATTAATATTTATTGCTATAGGGGTCTTCTGTATAGTGGAATATAAGCAGTAAGAGTTGTCAGTGTAGAGTGGAGAGGAACGAGGGAGTGATTGCCCGGGAAAGGGTTAATCGTCTCTGTCCCTGCGCCTCAGACAATCCCACGTGTCTCTGACGGCTCGCCATGGTACGAGCCTCTCCTGCTGCGTGTGGGGCGAGCGAATGAACGGTCTGGTCAATAGATACTTTGCCGCTGGAGCCTGGTAATGGAAGGCTGAGCAGAAGCCTAATGTTAATGATAAAAGAGTGCTTTGGACACCTTCTGGTGAGTGGATAAAACACTTGCCTTTCATTGCTGGATACATAATTTAGGTGCAATTTAATGTTCAAAGTCAAATTCGCTTGTGGTTTCAATCCGGTTGTTAATGCACAGTTCATCTCTTAATGGACACTTGTATATACAGTTCATCGTCAGCATAGTTTTACATAGTTATCAGGGTCTTGTCGGGAATCATTCTGGGCCTGAGATTTCAGGAACATTAACCGGCAGTCTGGGAGAAATCTTTCAGGGATTCTGCAGCCAGGGGTGGGTCTATAGATGAACCTGCTCCACCCAAGGCGGACAGACCCACTTTCCCAGACAGCTATTGTCATTCTGTGCTGCTCCGTGATGCCATATGCTGAGGAGCCTTGCCACCATATAATACTCTGTGCTACCACATATCATGTGGCCCTCCAGCTGATGTGGGACTACACATCCCAGCATGCCGCCCTGTTTTGCTATGAGAGACTACTAAAACTCTGGCAAGTATGTGTTCGGGGTATTAGTGGAAACCCATGAAAACATTGAGAGAAGATACAAACTCCACACAGACAGCGCCTTGGTCAGGACTTGAACTTATGACCTCAGGCATGTGACTCAGCAATGCTGACCCCTACGCTACCCAAATATAGACATCTTTTGATTGCAATGTAACTTTATGAAATACTGTTTCGCTGGAACAAACTTGACAGGTGGCCCCTGACTCTCTAAGGGACCTTTCCCTCCGCCTCATTCACACTTCTTGCCAGTGATAGGGCAGGAGAGATTTAGCCCCATAAGTCTCTCATTAGCTCGGTGTCTTGTAACCTGGCTTGCACCTTGGTAATCTGAGGTCAGGTTTAATCAGTCAGTGTATAGAATCAGGAACCTATCATGCTTCAACTTGGGTAATGAAACTAAATATATAGGGCAGAGGTAATGCAAACATTTGTGTGTGTGCTTATAAATACACGCATGCACAGACATTATATATATATGTGTGTGTTTAGAATTTAGATACACATATTTCATGCAGACATATTGCTCCACAGGTGCAGTTCTGCCTCTTGGCTCCCAGCGTAGCCCCCCGCATGTATTCTGAAAGCCGTCATTCACACTTACTATATTCTGATCAAGATTTATTGTTCAGCTGTTGCAGAGGATGTCCTGTATGGTTCTCAATGTAGAAATCACTGACCCCGCGTCTGCTGTGTCCAGCTGTCATCTTCTGCTTGTGTGTTCTGATTGGACGGGGGTCTCCAACAGGTGTCTCCCTGGTCTCTCGCAGTGACACTGATAACACTGATGTTCTCATTACATACTTTGCTATATCTTGGGGCTCGGACTGCGCGGGTCACCCTAATATCCGTGTGCTTTCTCAGTCTCTGAAAGATACAAAAAAGAAACTCACATTACTAACCAAAAGTAATATTGCAGAGGGTTACATTATTAACTTGTAGAAGCAGCAGTCTGTCTTGTGATACTTCATTGTTGTCACATGTCCTCGACTAATGGGCACAGTTCCTTTTTAAACGGTGCCCCTGACTATGCTGCTGTTATTTAATAGTCGCCAAATGCTAAGTACCACTCCTAGTGTCCTGTATACCTGATGTAATTTCCAGAGCCATTCTTGGGGTAGATTCAATTGGCAGCAGGATGACCTGTCTCTTCCCATGGGTATAACGCCCGAAGCTATTCAGATAGAGAGCCGCGGTCAGGCCTGAAGCTGCAGTTTACGCCCGCTTCTGCTATGGAGGTCCCTATCCCATGACAAATATGGAGAGAACATATAAAATCCGCACAGATAGGACCTCGATGGGAACTAAACACGAGGCCCCCAACACTGTGAGCTAACCACTGTACCACTGTGCTGTCCATCGTACACTTACTCTTGTTCTGTTTGCTACAGGTAATTCTCTCAGTTCCTGGTATTATTGTGTATGTTGGGGTAATTGCAGAGTAGCACTTCTCTGTATGCTAATATACTGTGCGTATGGATAACTGTACAGCATCACTGTCCTTCTGTATGTTGGTTGCAATTCCCAATGCCGCCTCCTATTTATGCATGAAAATTACTAAACATTGGGTTCTATAAAGACAACAGAGGTATATACCAGTCAGTCGCGGATCTTGCCACGGGCAATCAGGATTTTTGCCAGGGCGCCACTGTCCCGAGGGCGCTGCGGCAAGATCCGCTACTGGTGCCGTGCAGTGCACCTGACATCATCACGTACCGCACGGCATTGTGGGAGTGGCCATAGACGCTAGAGGTCATAATTGACCTCTAGTGTCTGTGCAGTGCTATGGGGAAGATGTCATGACGTCTCTCCCATAGATCCGAGTAGTGGTGCCGGAGATGGAGGACAGCAGCGGTTGGAAAGCAGGAGTGAGGCTGGTGAGTATTTTTTATTTTTTTTGGTAAGCGGTACTACTTGGGGGCACAACTACTGAGGGCACAGCTCAAGGGGGCACAACTACTGGGGACACTACTACTGATGACACAGCTACAGGGGCACAGTACTGGGCACAACTACTGGGGGCACAGCTACAGGGGGCACACTACTGGAGGCACAACTACTGAGGGCAAAACTACTGGAGGCACAACCACTGAGGGCACAGCTACAGGGGGCATAACTGTGACCACGCCCCTTCCCCATGAAGCCACACCCTATTTTTGCCGCGCGCCAAAGGAAACTTTCGCCCTGGGCGCCACAAGGTCTTGCATCGGCCCTGATACCAGTCATGCACAGTGGTTATATCACACTGGTTGTGCCATTTATCCATGTAACGGGCCACAAAGGACACTTACAGTAGAAACCAGCCAGAAAATGTCCCTAAAGTTTGCATTGAATGTTAAAGAGAAGACAAAGCCTATATTGCAGTTACTGTCTGGGTAAGCTGGGACTTACAGTTCATCATCTGCTACAGAGCTGCTTTCAGGTCAGAGGTCAATAAGGGAAATTGATATGTCCTGGGTGTGCTGGAATAAACCACCATTCCTGCCAGTCTCGCCCTGCAGCTATCCAGCTCTCGTGGCACTACAATTTCCAGCATCTCCTGCAAGCCCAGGGCTCAGGTCACTAGAATGAACCCTACAGGGAGAGGTGGTGACTGGATTGTCACACATTACAGTGACCGTTACTGTAGGTTCCCCTCCTCTGGTGAGGACGCTCTGATTCTGTAATACGGCGTACAGGTGTTTTCCCAGCGGGCCTGCAGGAACCAAATGCTTATACAGCTAACACCGTGCACTGGGAAAGTCACATTTTTTTCTTCTCATTTGGATCGCTGTATAACTTCTGTGTTTGACTGAGAACTGCTCCGTTTTTACGTTTCCATATCAGACTTCTTTATTGCAACTTATTTGCTATATTCTACATCAGGACTTATAATGGTCAGGATGTACTAATGGCCATTGCCGCAATGCTAATCGCATATGCACGTCCATATGTGATTAGTATTGTGAAGGACAGCTCTTCCGTTAAGAGCTGTCCTTCGCGATCTCCGGCGGGCCCTGGACTTCCGGGTTTAGGACCTGGGAGTCGTTCTGCGCATACACACAGTGATGGGGCGGCCACGTAGCATGTTGGGTGGGATTCAGCAGGATGTGGAGAGAAGCCCATAGACTTTTATGGGGTAACGTCAGCAAAAGCTGTCATTCCCTTCTGCGGCAGTGCCCCGGCGGACACCTATTAGTACGTTTGGAAACCGCGTTTTTCCGTTTCGTACATCCCGCTCAGTGTCCTATTTTACATAAGAGTGAAAAGTCGCGTCGCGTGTACCAGTTGTTGCATGATGATGGGAGGGATGTACTAAGCATCGCATCCACAATGCAACAATTCCCGCCACTTGCGATTAAAATTGCAAAGGACTACTCTGCCAATAAGAGCTGTCCTTTGTGATCACTGGACTACCGAGTTTAGGACCCGGGAGTCGTTCTGCGCATGCGCACTGAGGTGCGGGCGCCATGGGGGGGAGGGGGGGGGTGCTGGGAGTGATCTGATTGGACTCCTCTCAGGGAGGAGGAGTGGGGAATGCAAAGAGGAGCCCATACTCTTCTATTGGGTAACACCACCCAAATATGGCGTTTCATACCGGATCCACGCTTCGGAATGCGTTGCATTCTGGAGTTTGGTGCATATGGGAATGCGGTCAACACTCAGAAAACACCATTTTCAGCGTTTTGGCTGCATTTTCAAGATTAGTACATGGCGCCAGATATCTCTTAAACCTTTCACTTTATTTGTAAAGCGTTGACTTAAGCTGGGCTTTTTAATAATAATAATAATAATAATAATTATTATTATTATTCCCGGTGACCTCTCAAATAACCATTTCCTGCCAACGCAATTGTTTTTAATAATAAATATATCTGTAGGTCTCTGCGCTGTTCCAGGCTTAATATTGCTATTTGCCGTCCTTACACAAATCTGTCAATTTGGGAATTGCCGGGGCGTGAATCTTTCAGCCGTGCTATTAAAAGCCAATATCGTGTTGTAGCAGTCATTGTGATTTACTAAATGACCCCATTCAGACCCTTAACTGTAACCTCCTAATGCCTCGGTGGCTGGAATGATTTTTCACGCTAACACTCTCCACACTTTTTTAGTTCTTCCGTCTCCAAAACATTCTAATTGGCACTTGTTTGGCAGGATGCACTTGGCAATATGCATAAGACCATATTTTTTATTTCCATGAACGCGCGTTATTTCTGCTTTTGTGGAAGTAACAGATACTATTGGTAAAGCTACAATCACTTCCCAGACACTTACTAGTTTTATTCTTCTAAATTACGTTAAAGGAAACATGTTATGGAAATAAATGTGAGATTGGATAAAGAACATGCGGCTGACATGCAACTTAGTTACATTTGTGATGGTGTTAGAAGTTTTTTAAGGAGGACTTTGTCTATAGAAAGAATCTCGCCACTTTTATATACAGTAGTGCGTAGAAGTCCACGGTGATCTGTAATTACCCTATGATCTGTAGTAGCTAGAGGCAACCTGATACGTTTCTGGTGGTTGGGGGGGGGGGGGCACATAGTCGGCCCTCTGTCCATCAAAGGGCCACCAATCACCCTTAATCTCTCCCTGACAGGAGAGGTGACCATTCATCGGGTGCTGGAGCAAGCGGACAAGTGGAGGCATTGCCCACTCACTTTCTAGCTATCGTTTATCTAGCACATTCTGTAAAATGATAGCTAGATTCTGATCGCTATGAGCAACACCTCTTTCGAAGGTTTGGTAAGTATCTTACACATGTCAGGGGTCAACATCCACCCTCGCCACCTCACAACCTGCCCACCCTCCCCACCTCACAATTCTCCCCACCTCACAATTCTCCCACCCTCGCCACCTCACAACCTTCCCACCCTCCCCACCTCACAACTCTACCACCCTTGCCACCTCACAACTCTCCCACCCTCGCCACCTCACAACTCCCCACCCTCCCCATCTCACAACTCTCCCTCCCTCCCCACCTCACAACCTTCCCACCCTCCCCACCTCACAACTCTCCCACCCTCGCCACCTCACGACTCTCCCACCCTTCCCACCTCACAACTCTCCCACCCTCCCCACCTCACAACTCTCCCACCCTCCGCACCTCACAACCTTCCCATCCTCCCCACCTCACAACTCTCCCACCCTCGCCACCTCACAACTCTCCCACCTTCGCCACCTCACATCTCTCCTACCTTCGCCACCTCACAACTCTCCCACCCCTGCCACCTCACAACCCTCCCCACCTCACAAACCACCTACCTTCGGCACCTCACAACTCTCCCACCCTCACCACCTCACAACCTTCCTGCCCTCCCCACCTCACAACTCTCCCACCCTTGCCACCTCACAACCTTCCTGCCCTCCCCACCTCACAACTCTCCGACCCTCGCCACCCCACAATCCTTGCCACCTTACAAACCTCCCTACCTCACAAACCTCTTACCTTTGCCACCTTTACAACTCTCCCACCCTCACCACCTCACAGCCTTCCTGCCCTCCCCACCTAACAACTCTCCCACCCTTGCCACCTCACAACCTTCCTGCCCTCCCCACCTCACAACTCTCCCACCCTCGCCACCTCACAACCTTCCTGCCCTCACAACCTTCCTGCCCTCCCCACCTCACAACTCTCCCACCCTTGTCACCTCACAACCTTCCTGCCCTCACCACCTCACAACTCTCCCACCCTTGCCACCTCACAACTCTCCCACCCTTGCCACCTCACAACTCTCCCACCCTTGTCACCTCACAACCTTCCCGCCCTCACAACTCTCTCACCCTTGCAACCTCCCACAAATGTTTTACAAGTACTGATAAATAAGTGATCATACATATGTTGGCAAATTAGATTTAACTTAATGGCTACCCGCCCATGGAAGTCTGCGTACGCCGTGCAAAAAGCTTTGTGTACGCCGGTCAGCTGCAAATCCTTTTGCAACTCACAATCGAACTATTTTTCCAGTCTGTGCAGCGTGTGCGCAGCCCAGGACTTACTCCTACAGTGCGATAGAAACAGGCTGATCGGGGCCGGAGCTGACATCACACACCCTCCCTGAAAACGCTTGGGAAAGCCTGCGTTTTTCCTGAAAAAGGCCAGTTACCACCCGCAAACGCCCGCTTCCTGTCAATCAACTTGCGTACGCCTAGCGATCAAAAAAGAAGCTGGATTATTTTGCAGTTTGGCCTCGCGCGGGCGCACTACAATCCCTTGGTAATACTGTGTGTGTATATATAGTGTATATAGGGCACTTCTTCGCGTAGCAGTATATGAAATTGCCAGCCCCCTCTGCTGCGAGCTGGGCCAGCACAACGTTCTTTATTGCACCCTATTAACTGGGACCAGGAAACACTTTCCCTTGAACATGGAGATCTGGGCTGGGATTGTGGAGCCCTTTGTAGGACGGAGCTTTCTATTCACACATAGCCACTTCCAGCTGTTGTTATTGAAATCCCCACATAATCTCTCGGGGTCAGGGCACAGTCATCCATGACTGCGGCTGTAAAAAGGTTATGCTGATTTTGGTTGTCAAATATTACCCCCTTTTTCTCTTTTTCAGTAACTCTCATTCTGCCTTTTCAACAGCAAAGGTCCAGCCTAGAATTGTATTACATGAATTTAAAGTCTTAAAAGTGTTCCCTCATTGTCAGAACACGACATGCACAGGATGGGATCATTCATTCCCCTTTATTGCGGAAAGAACTTTCAGGGATTTCTTGAATACATTTTGCGCTGGATCCGGGCAGTCGCTCTGAAGAGGATCCGATACACAAAGGCCGGCAGCCGGGTTATCACACTGGCTGCGGCAGCACAATAATCACATTTCACATCGGAGATACATGACTTCGTTTCCGCTTTATTCAAGAGGATATTTTATCAGTCACCAAAATCGCCACCTTGTTGTGAATGAGGATTAAAGGGCCACACAACCTATGAGATAGTGTAGTCGGCTTACAGTATATTGTGGTCTTATATTTTTGTATTTATAAGTTGTCACAGTGATATGAAAGAAATTAAATAAAATTAAAATAAAAAACTTTATCGTGATCTATTACATTTGGCCCATAGGTGTGGTAAAGAAGATTTACACCTAGAACATGTCGACCTACTTAATGTCGACATAGATATTCTCGACCTAAGTGTAGTCGATCAAGAGACCGGATACGCCTAGAACACAGGTTTTCAAACTCGGTCCTCAGGACCCCACGCGGTTCATGTTTTGCAGGTCACCTGTAGATTTTTAAAATGTGACAGTTGGTGATACACAGTTCAGCTGCCGGGTGACATGGAAAACATGAACCGTGTGGGGTCCTGAGGACCGAGTTTGAGAACCACTGCCCTAGAACACAGGTTCTCAAACTCGGTCCTCAGGACCCCACACGGTTCATGTTTTGCAGGTCACCTATAGATTTTTAAAATGTGGCAGTTGGTGATGCACAGTGCAGCTGCCGGGTGACATGGAAAACGTGAACCGTGTGGGGTCCTAAGGACCGAGTTTGAGAACCACTGCCCTAGAAAGACGGTCATTAGGACGACCCCATATATTCTCATGCATTAGTTCCACAGGGTCAAAAGATCAACAGGTAATAGGTAGACAGTGGGTAAGGTCGACAGTTATAAAAAGTTGACAGGATCAAAAGGTCGATATGAAAATGGTCGGCACAAATAAGATTGACGCAAGTTTTTAACGTTTTTGGTGAGATTTTGTATGTTTAACCATATCTAAACACAATTAGTAGAAATGTGGACCCTTGCGGGCTCGCTTCGGGCAAAGTTGCTTGCAGTCCGGCTGTTAACTTAATTGTTACCTCAGTCAGTTTGATTTATCCACCTGTCTGGACTGTGAGTGGGCCATGAGGACGGGGCTTAGGAAACGCTGTACTAGGTTAAAGCCGTTGTATGTGAATTTGCAGCATTTTACAGGTGTGGGCGGGGCTATATATTATTGTGGCTCCGCCCCTATTGTCCAAAGGCACCATTCATGGCATTTTAAAGTGGGGGGCGGGGCAATGATGGCACAATTCAATGCGAATCCTGTCATCTAACCAACTGGCAGACCCACTTCGGTTGGCCTGGGTGGGACAAGGACAATGGCCAACTCTGTTGGGAGGCCGTGAGAGCCCGTCACCCCGCACGCGCACACACACCTCACAAATTCGGGACTGTCCTAGACCATGCGGGAGATTTGGCAAGTATGGCCTATTGTGATAAGATAAGGAGGTGAGGCCAGCACTCTGTGGATGTGGCCAGTGCCATATGGCCATGTACTCAGCCTACACACCAGTCCCA
This sequence comes from Pseudophryne corroboree, assembly GCF_028390025.1. Lineage (NCBI taxonomy): Eukaryota > Metazoa > Chordata > Amphibia > Anura > Myobatrachidae > Pseudophryne > Pseudophryne corroboree. The sequence goes on along the minus strand of NC_086452.1, from coordinate 41,414,172 downwards.
ATGTCTCCTTGAATACATAAAAGTAGAAGAATTCCATAAGTTTGTATGAAAAATGGAAATGCAATTCTGTTTATGGCCGACCATAGGGCCACTTGGCAACTGGTTATCTTCACTCTGTGACTGTGTTGGGCCTATTTATATGTGATGGCCTGGAGCTGTAGTCACATACGCCCCATTGCAAGTCTGGCCCTCAGTAGAGAGAGTTGTTGCTAGTCCCACAATATATTCACCTCAGACATGTGTAAGGAATGATGCCTGATCAGCGGATATTTAGTTCAGTCCTTCCCTACAGACATTCACATTATGGGAAGATGTACTTAACCTTGGAGAGAGATAAAATACCAGCCGATCTGCTCCTGTCATGTTACAGACTATGGGTTCTATGTACTAAGCCTCGGATGGACATAAAGTACCAGCCAATCAGCTCCTAACTGCCATGTTACAGTCTGGGCTTGAGAATTGACTGTTAGGAGCTGATTGGCTGGTACTTTAACTCCGTCCATTTTATCTCCATCCAAGGCTTAGTAATTAGACCCCTATGTTTGAAAAATGACACAAGCGGATTTGGTGGTAGTTTATCTCTCTCTACTTTATCTCTCTCCAAGACTTGGTGCATCTGCCCCTAAGAGTTTGTTGGTCTCTAATGGGGTGTGGTTCGTTTTATCGACAGTGTCTAGGTCGACAGTCACTAGGTCGACATGGATGGAAGGTCGACAGTGTTTCTAGGTCGACATGTGCTAGGTCGACAGGTCTAAAGGTTGACATGAGGAATTTTTTTTTGGGTCGTTTTTTTCGTAGAGTGACCGGGATCCCAAATTAGTGCACCGCGTCCCCTCGCATGGCTCGCTTCGCTCGGCACACTTTACCGTTCCAATCGTAGTCCACGTGGATCGTTAAGTATGAAAAAATTCAAAAAAAGAAAAAAAATTAGAAAAACTCATGTCGACTTTTAGACCTGTCGACCTAGCACATGTCGACCTAGAATCCATGTCGACCTTCCATCCATGTCGACCTAGTGACTGTCGACCTATAGTGGTTGACCTAAACATTGTCGACCTAGACACTGTCGATCTTCAGACCGGATCCCCTCTAATGCGCATACATATAATACTGCATTTCCAATCCGTTTTAAAAGCCAAACTTGCGCATAACATAACAAAAACTATCACTTCTGTGTGAAAAGATATATATAGATTGAAAAAAAAAAAAAAAAATATATATATATATATATATATATATATATATATATATATAATATTTTACAAGTGGAGTCTCGTAATCCCCCGGGGAAGCTGAACACGGTTTGTCATAAAGAGTCTTTATCGTGATAAAGCGCGTCCTTGTGAAAGTTGCGCTGTAGGCGTGTGCCTGCCAGGTTCGCTGTATGTGTGTCTAACAGCTGTTACTGTGAGATTTCCCTCGTGTAACCTCAGACGCAGAGATGGAATCTCGCGATTCTGTGTGGTTGGAGCGCGGTTCGGAATAATCCCAATCAGATGTTACTTAATAGAGCAGCTTTAAATCTTTCAAGGATCTCAGCCCTGATCTCCTTTTGCTTCATGTGTTAACCAGTCACTCAAGGTTATCCAAGGTAACCATTTATTAAATCCGTATCTGTTCCAGATTTCTTGTTAAATTGCTTATGCATTAAGGAATGATACAGGTGCAGATGTGTTATCCTTCTGTTTTTTCAGAATCCTCCAAATCCAAAACCGCATAATAACTCAGCTCCGCCGAGCCTTTGTGCATTGTGTTTATGGTTCTCCTCCATTTATAAAAATCAATAACTTTGTGTGCTGTCTTTCAAGACGTGAAAGGAAACAGGCTCGCGTGGCCAGCTAATAACCGCTGTGTTTGCACTCTCATTTCAGGACATTTGGGCTTCCAAGACAGCTTTGTGACTTCAGGTGTTTTCAGTGTTACGGAACTTGTAAGAGTGTCGCAAAGTAAGTACCTCTCCTATTCTTGCCTAACTCGGAGGTTTGCTTTATAAGGGGTAGATTTCCTAAAGCTTCTGAAACAGATAAGGTGGATGTTGGCAACAGCAACCCATCAGATTCTGTCTATCTAGAGTGCAATAGGGAAATGTTAGCTAGAATTTTATGGGTTGCTATGGGAAACGCCAAGATTTAAGAAATCTCCCGCGAAGGGGTCTATTCATGAAGCAGTGAAATGTGTGGAGAAGTGAGCCAGTGGAGAAGTTGCCCATGGCAACCAATCAGTATTGAAGTAACATTTATAATTTGCATACTATACAATTGTACGGAGCTGCTGATTGGTTCCCATGGGCAACTTCTCCACAGGGTCACTTCTCCACACTTTTCACTGCTTCATGAATAGACCCCTCAGTGTGCAAAATATAATCATATTTAAAAATGCAACAGCTGCCTAATCAGTGTGGAGGCATCCAGCGTCTGGCCCGAGCTAGTAGGGTCAAGAACATAGCACCAGAGTAGTAATAACATCTCTGAGGCACGAGGCACTGCTGGATATTGGCTTTGTGTGCAAAATGGCTCTCTCTGCTGTCCGTAGCTAACAAATGTGCTTCAAAGGTCACCTGTCACCTGTACACAACTGCGCAGGAAGTAGATCTCTAGACAGACAGCGCATATCTAGACCTATGTCGGCTTTTGGCCGTCTTCGCACACTGGTGTTAATTGCGCGTGTCCTAGTATTTGCTCCTAGCACCTAATTATTTCCATCGAAGGCCATGCAAGTCCGATGGAAAGAACAATTTTCAAACCTGCTTAATCGTTCAATTACAATTGTCAAAAATGACCATACGAAGCAATATCGATTTGATCAAATACGACTTGTACAGGGAAGGCTTGAGGCTTAACCGGGGGTTCGGCTGCTGTAAAATCTTTCATCACCTGTAGTGTGTGTGTGTGTGTGTTTGTGTGTGTGTGTGTGTGTGTGTGTGTGTGTGTGTTTGTGATTAATTGAACGATTTGTAAACCACAATGCGGACTCCTATGTGTGTTCCCACAGAGCATCGTCACTCGCTCAGTGCCGCAGCTGCACCGCGGTGGCTGGAGTGATCTTGCTTTGACCTTTACAGGATGCTAATTCTGCCGGTATGAATGACACAGCGCGGTCTGATCATTACCAACCTGTCGATATCCACTAAGCACAATGAATTAAGAGTACCTATCGCCATCTTGCTGGATTGATCAAAGGCCCACTGATTGCATTCTGTCCTTAATGTAAGACGGGCAGCGCTGCGCCGGGCTCAGACAGGCCATCCGAGTCATTCAGTCATCATGTCAGTGCTGTAAAATAAGAAGGTAGTGTCTGCATTTCAGAACAGATTCTGTATGTAACATCCTATAAGAGTCGCCACCAGGGCGATACAGGGTCACCGGAGTGGGCGGACAATTAAAAAACCTGGTCAGGTCATGTCTGTATCTCCTTTGTTGATGTTCTCTCTCCTGGCACAAGAGATTGATGTATTCTTATTGGACGTCTGCAGAACTTGTTCTTTAATGACACTCTAATTCCCTTTTCACACATAAATATCCCAAGTTATTGCACATGAACGCGCAGCAACCCGGCATATAGGGGGTTATTCCAAGTTGAGCGCTAGCTGCCGTTGTTCGCAGCGCAGCAATCAGGCTAAAAATAAGCATTTCTACGCATGCGTATGCACCGCAATGCGCAGGCGCGTCGTATGGGTACAATGAGCATCGTGGTTTTGCACAGAGTGTGACGAACATTCCAGTCGCACGGCCGAACGCAGGAAGATTGACATGAAGTGGGCGTTTCTGGGTGTCAACTGACCGTTTTCAGGGAGTGCTTAGAAAAACGCAGGCGTGGCAGAAAAACGCAGGCGTGGCTGGGTGTTCGCTGGGCGGGTGTGTGACGTCAAAAGCCGTCCCTCCGTCGTTAGAATCAATGCACACGAAGAGTAACTACAGGGCTGGTCTTGTTTTGCACAAAAAGATTTTGCAGGCGCTCTGCTGCACAGGCGTTCGCACTTCTGCAAAGCGAAAATACACTCCCCAGTGGGCGGCGACAATGCGTTTGCACGGCTGCTAAAAACTGCTAGCGAGCGATCAACTCGGAATGACCCCCAGTGTGCAATGTGAGAGCACCCCTTTGAAATTAACCAGGTCGAGCGACTCAGTATTTCAACCTGGGTAGGGAGCAGGGTTGCACATGGGTTGAACCCAGCACACGGTGCAGTGTGAATGGGTATCCTGGGTTAATGCGACCCGGGATCCGTTCGCACCATAGGAAGACCGCGAACTTGGGATGCGTCGGCAGTGACGTCACCAACCCAGCAATAAGCCGGAACGGGCCGCCAGTCTGACAGGGGTCTCAGCCGGGTCGCACATGGGAAGGACCCGTGTACAAAGTCCCGGGTGTGACCCGGCATAGCAGTGTGAAAAAGGCATTAGAGTCCTGGGGTGACGAAGATTTAACTCCAGTGAGGATGATATTGTTTTAATCTTATTAATATTTACCGTTAATAAGAGCAGAAGTAGGAAAACAGAGGCTCTTCTGTCACCCACAGCAGCTTTGAAGCACAGTTGACGGGAGAGAATTAGAAAATGTCTAAACACAAGAGCTGACACTCTATCCGGATGATAGGTTGGCAGTCAAGAGGTCAAACCCATATGGTTGACATGTAAATGTCGACTGTGCTTAAGGTGGAGAGGCTCAAAAGGTCGACATGAGAATGGTCAACAGAAGTTTATTGGGGGGGGGGGGGGGGGGGGGTAATTTTTTTCACTTTCTTTTTCATCTTTTACCATCCATGTGGACTACGATTGGGAATAGTAACCTTGTCCGAGGCATGGTGAGCGCAGCGAGCCCGCGAGGTTACACGGGCGGAAGGACAGGACAGCGCAGGACGGGCGGGCATGAGGGAGCGCGGTGTGACATCAGCACGTCACACCGCCAGGAACACAGCACAGGGTGGCCAGGAGCACAGCACAGGGCGGGCAGGAAGGAGCGCGGTGTGACGTCAGCACGTCACATCGCGAGCCGGCCAGTGCTGGACGGGGCTATGTCTCGGCAGCGCGACCGTCCATTACCCCCAGGAATTTAATTTTTACCCCATTTGGGGTAATTTACCCCTGTTCCCTGACCACTGCACTAGTACGACCAGCAATCATTCCAACTTTACTGACGTTTTCCCATGAGCCCAGAACAAGCAAAATCAAGCATAAACACACTGCTGTCTTCTAGCGACCGAACGATATATCGCATCGTTTGGTCGCATGCGATTTATCATCACCCCTGTACACAACCTTCGTGTCCCTCCATTCTAGGGAGTTGCACGAAGGCGACGTCAAATCGGTCCGACATATCGTTTGCCGTACACATTGCATGATGGGCGCAAAATCGCTAGCAATATTGCTAGGTATGATGTGCAACACTTCAAACCTGGAGATCGTCGCTAGCGACGGCGGGAATGCGCAATCACTCAGACATACACTGAGCGATGTAGGCAATTTGTCATTACATCACTCCATTGTGTACCCAGATTAAGAGACCGACACAGTAGGGTGTTCTTGGTAGTCTCCGATTGTCGGAGCGTGGGGGATCCTTGATTTATGATGCCAAACATGTCTGAAATATTGGGTTTCAAAGTATCCATTCTAAGAGAACAGTAACTTGTAATAGGTGCTAAGTGAGCCCAGAGTAATCCTGGAAAAGCTTGTTACGGGGAAGAGGGGAACAGCTGCAGTCATTGTGGATTTTGGAATCTTTGCCTGAGTGGAAACAATACATCCTGAGAGTCTTTATATTCTCACTGTTTATAACGATATTTGTAAACACAATAGAATAACAATAATAATATTTATTAGCTGCATAAATAAACATAACTGGTGCTGATTTTAATGGATTGTGACCAGTGTGGCCAATCCCGAGATCCCGGACGAAAATTGGGCGTATTCAATCCCGAGACTGGAGCTTCCAATCCCGGGGATTTCGGGATTGGCCAGCAATTTTGTTTTTTATATGCCGGGTAGCATTGAGCGTCCTCGGGACCTGCTCACCTCCGCTGGCTCCGGCTGGGCACACTGCGCAGCGTGACGTGAAGTCAGAGGTCACAATGCGCAGCCCGCCCACCCGCTGGACCTCACCGCCGCTCTGTACTTCCTGGCCGCCGGATCTCATAGAAAGTGTCCCACCCTCCCTCTCGTCTCATTGCGGTGAGTTATCTGGGCTGGTCAAGGCAGGGGGGTGGGAAACATTGAAAAGCAGCCAATCCCGGGTATCCCTGGAACTCTCTGGATTGATCATTTTTCAATCCCCGATTCACAGTTAAACTAGAGACAGAAAGAGTGGGTTGGGCGGAAGGGCTGGGGTACAGTCCTAGAACGAGGGTGTAGGTAACACACATCTGCGACCCCATACTGACCCATCCTGACAAGGGGATATAGCTACTCCCAGATGTAGTACTGACCTTCCTTCTTGCATTACCATGGGCTCACTCATCTAGCTGGTATAGAACAAGTCTTCTGCATCGGTTAATCAATTTATCCCAGGTCAGTTCAAGAACAGAGCAAGTGCCAAACTCAGAAGACAATTGTCTCTTGATGAATGGGTTAAGGTGCCGCCTGTGCAAGTTTTGGAGCTTGCAGGAGGTCTACCCAAATACATACTTCAGTACTAATACTCTTTAGCCGCCAAAGGTTACAGATATGTGACAAGTATTTAAATACATGTTTTTCTCTTCCCTGCCAATCCTTTTTGTTATTTGTATCGTACTGTTCCTCGTTGTAGTACACAGAGCGCGATCGCGAAGCGCCTTCCCTATTAGCCAGCAGTAAAGTTTCTGCAACTTATTCAAAGTAGAATTGATACGGTTCCAGAAAGCAATAATGTATATAGTACTCTGTGACCTCTGCAAATGCGGTATAAAGTCAATTTGTATAATTGCTTGAAAATTTATAACGCGCACTGGGGAGCATATCGGTGGAATTGGATGCTTTCTCTGACCTCATACGAGGTATAAATATTGGGTCCCAAAACTAATCTCCGCTGTTCTCATCCATCCATAAAACAGAGGATCCTGAAAGGGAAATAGATGGTAATATACATATTTTGCCTATGAGTCCTGCATACTAAAAGGCTGGCAGATGTTAACGATGCAATAAAGTCACTTATAATGGACATTGATAGCTGATTTTTATATTGATGTCGTTCATCAAACTCATAAATTGGGACTGGTACCTGTGCCCCTCCAGCGTTTGCAGAACTACTATTCCCAGCATAGCCTGCCTCAGTCTGTTGGGGCATGCTGGAACTTGCAGTTCCACACTAGCTAAGCTGTGCACGTCTGCTGCAGCTTGACTTTTCCTTCTCCAACAACAACTGGACTTGTGGTCCCACAATGGCTGATGGCTTACATCTGCGTACATGAAATATCGGTGCTGATACACATCCCTGTCACCGCCCAAGAACACCCAATACACTTTCAATACAAAGAACAAGACGTAATAAAACCAGCATTGGTATATACAATTAATATATGATGGACGGTGTATGGTTAAGAAGGCTTGTGTATCTGGACTCCTGTTACTCCAGTGGACTTTTGTTTGGACTTTCTCCTTGGAGCAATCTGCAGCGTTCTGGATACCTGGTGGATACGGGTGTGGTTCATCAAATCGACAGTGTCTAGGTCGACAATGTTTAGGTCGACCACTATAGGTCGACAGTCACTAGGTCGACATGGATGGAAGGTTGACAGGGTTTCTAGGTCGACATATGCTAGGTCGACAGGTCTAAAGGTCGACATGAGGATTTTTTTTTTTTGTCGTTTTCTTCGTAGAGTGACCGGGATCCCAAATTAGTGCACCGCGTCCCCTCGCATGGCTCGCTTCGCTCGCCATGCTTCGGGCATGGTGCCTTCGCTTCGCTCGGCACACTTTACCGTTCCAATCGTAGTCCACGTGGATCGTTAAGTATGAAAAAATTCAAAAAAAGAAAAAAAATTTGAAAAACTCATGTCGACCTTTAGACCTGTCGACCTAGCACATGTCGACCTAGAAACCCTGTCGACCTTCCATCCATGTCTAGTGACTGTCGACCTTTAGTGGTCGACCTAAACATTGTCGACCTAGACACTGTCGATCTTCAGACCGGATCCCGGTGGATACTCCTTTAGCCCGTTCACCTGTAAATTTGGTGGCTAAAGAGATTGTTTGGACATCCAGGTTCACCTACTGGTAATACCTTGCTGCTATAATAGGATCTCTTATGAACACAAAGGAGAAAGTCCTAATTTAAACACTGATTAATACAGGAGCCAGTCTGATATTGTATGGCCCTAATATACCAATACACTTATGGCCTTGTTAGTGGTTGCTATTAATACCTTGTGATTTTATTCATTTTTATTGTGGTTCTTAACTTCTTAATAAATGTGCATTTTCTTTACCATATTCCGTCCATTGTATATTAACGGGTGTAGTATGTTTCGCCGGCACTTGGTATCCCGGCGCCCAGTATACCAGCGCCAGGATCCCAACCGCCGGAATGCCGGCAGTGGGGCGAGCACAAAAGGGCTCACTGCGGGCACGGTGGGGCGTTACGCTCTGTGACAGCGTGCTAGATATTTAAACATTTTCAGTACATTTCTCCCTGTGCATGCCTGATATCACAACTGCGACTCTGCATGGACAGAACTGGGAAGCGGGCGCGGTGCGACTTAGATGCGTGCACAGCGCCAAAAAATTGCTCCACTACGTCCATCATCGACGGCGCATCCACTTCTGAATCAGGTCATTTATCTTTATCTCATTGCATCCCTATGTACTGCAGATATATACGCAGCAGCTGTGCGGTGTAGTATAAATGAGACGGAGAATACAGATTCATCAGGAAATCTAGAAGCTCAAAAAAGAACAATGGACACTGACCATAAACCTCTAGGGAGAGGAATGAAGACATCCCGCTGAGCTTACGCCACACAAGTCGCAAACTCTGATGGGTTAAAGCGCGTCCATTCGTATCATACATCACCATTATGTATGTACACTTTTATCCAGCTCCTACAAATGGGAGGAATTGCTTTATAAATATTTTCTTTCTTTTTTTATAATTAAATTATATTTTTATTATGATTAAATGATTTAATTACATAACAAGCCTGTGTAAGGCAGAGCAGTAAAATATACATGTAATATCTCAAGTGTAGATGCTTAACTTAGGGCCTCATTCAGACCTAGCTAGGGTTTTTTGCAGTCCTGCGTTCCCATGGGGGAGTGTTTTTTCGCTTTGCAAGTGTGCGAACGCATATGTAGCAGCGCTGCACAGATTTTGTGCAGCCCAGGACTTACTCAGCCGCTGCGAACACTTCATCCTGTTCGAGGCCGGAATTGACGTCACGAACCCTCCCTGCAAACGCATAGACACACCTGCGTTTTTCCAACCACTCCCTGAAAATGGTCAGTTGCCACCGACAAACGCCTTCTTCCTGTCAATCTCCTTGCGATCGCCCGGATTCTGCACACAAACCCATCGCTGAGCAGCGATCCGCTTTGTACCTGTGCGACGCGCCTGCGCATTGCGGTGCATACGCATGCGCAGTTTAGACCTGATCGGCTGCTGTACAAAAACGCAGCCTAGTGATCAGGTTTGAATTAGGCCCAAAATGTACTCACCGTGCCCTATTTTCTGCACTCTGCAGCAGGTGGCGATGTTAAGCAGGCTGAGTAGCAGAGCAGACAGGGAGTGACTGACAAGCTACCGATATTGCTCTGGATATCAGAGTCTCTCCTACATGTATGGGAGGAGCCTCCGTAATAGAGAGGTAATTCCTTTCTGAGAGTAAAAGTATCATAGCTTAACCTGAAGCAATATTTATGTATATGCAGTTTCTACACCTAATCAATAGAAATCAGGGAGTGCCGATATCATCACCAGGGGTTAACAGGTGTTAGTACACTGAAATATCTCGTGCATTTTTTATTCTGTTTCAATCCCTTATGTTTTGTTCAGGTGTGGAATGTTCTGCTTACCGTATCCCGGGAATGTTCTAAATTGAAACACTATCTGGTGTCAGCTTTGATATTCACCGTGCACAGATAAAGCTGTAGCCGCACAGATAATATATTAACCCCATCAGAAATTCCAGTCCCATTTTCAAAAAGTCCTTGCGGTCAAGTCAGGACAAGCTGAATGCGCAGCACATTTGGTTCTTATTTAACGGTCTTCTCTTTGTTTTTACACTTTACTAATGAGTCAGCAATGTCTGAGATATGATTCAGATGTGCTGCAAAGGTCAGCCGCGTCTGATGCCTTTTATCCTACCAGGGCCACCCACAACTGCAGTAAGGTGAACGCCACGTTCCATATATAAAGTGCCTACATTATACTCTATTCCTCCTCATTTGGAGACTTGTTCATTAGCCCAAACAGCAAGGAGTTACCAGTGATCATATAGGTCCAGAATTCCCAGGTTAACGTTTCTTGATATTAATGCATCTGTCTTGATAAATATTTTGCAATTAAGTTAAACCATAGAGAGCAATAAAACGGTGACACCTAGGGGGCGATTCAGTTGTTATTTGGGGGCCTGCCATTAGAGGGAACCCATCAGCAGCCATCAGCAGCCATTTAGATGTGCTACCATTTGGGCGCTTGCTTCTGGAGCAACATTTCTGCTTGGAGGCCCCCCAGGCTGCAAGCAAAATTTTTGCAAAAAGTGTCCCGTCTGGGGTGAACTTTAGTTGGGTTTTGTACGGCTAAACCCCGGACTTCTGGGCGTGATCAGTGCGATAAAACAATGGGCGTCCAAACAATTGCATACCGCCCCATCTAGAGTAACGGGGGAAATGCAATTATGGACTCCCATTAAAGAATGAAATCACCCCCCCTAGTGTCCAAATTATAACAAATGCAGAACACTTTCTTTAAAGAGTACCTATCAACAAATCGGATCAGGGCCGGATTAAGCCTTGGGGGTCCCCGGGGCACTTTAGACAGGGGGGCCCCAGTGGAAAGCGGGAGGAGCTGTATATAAGATTGTGCATACCTCCCAACATGACCCATTCCAGGAGGGACAAAATGCTCTTTACATGGACTTCCCTCTTAATATATGTTTACAGTCACCTGTGTTGAGCTATTTAATTGATAAGAAAAATAAAATCTATAATTTATCTTGTTACATGCAAGAATAGCAGCAGCCTCTGTACTACTTAAACACTGGGACAGGACTCAGGAGGACTCTGAGTTTGTGTGTGTGTGTGTGTGTGTCTCTCTCTCTAGACCCTCATTAGATGACAAATTACACACGACTCAGACACCCAGGTGTGGAGAGAGCTGTAAGTGACACAGGGATCCCACCCTGTGTCACTTACAGCTCTCTCCACCCTCCTATCTATCTCTTCTCTGGTTGGGAAGCTTCATCGGTAGTTGATAAAATCTGATACTCCTGTGTCTCTGCCTGCACTGCATACTGTCCTGCTCACATGCTGGATGTCTGGTTCTGCTGCTGCATAAGAGGGAAAGCTAGTGATGTCAGTGTGCTCTGGCCGGGGGGGGGGGGGGGGGGCTCTGACAGAGGGGGGCCCGGGGTACAGTATGCCCTGCATCGCCCCCTTAGTGTGGCTATGAATCGGATGCATGCGCAATTGCCATCATTTCCCCCACCATAGGTTCCCTACCTCTCTCCTGCTACTTTCCTGGAACACCGGCATCTTCTCCTGGTGCTGCGGTGCTGAGATGGGCCATTAAATGCCAGCTTAGCTCCTCCGGCCATTACCAACAGACAGCTAAGAAGTTACCTGGTCATGCCAGTGGCCCACGCACCATGTGCGGGCACTGAATTCTTTAGTGCTTTAGATGCCCCTTAAACCCAAGTGCCCTATGCGATTGCTTACAATGTCCAAAACTCACCTCTAAATTGCAATGTAAAAATAAAGCTGCCCAGCATGTGTGGGCTACATGCAGAAGCAGTCATTATTTGCCCTGCATGCAACATCAATAAATTAAATGGATATGCACCCCTTGAATTGCGACATGGTTTGTTCCAGCAGGTGCAGAGCTTCTTGAGTTTTCTTTTCGCTATCTATAATTAGCCCCTTCATGGGCAGAATTAGATATTTGCATTAGAAATTCACCAGCAACTGGTAACCTTGCTCAGAAAGCGCCTCACTCCTCCATGATGCCACTGGGTCCTAGTGACCCTAAGTGCTGCATTGTCCTGTATATTATTTAGCCCACAAAATATCCTCCTCCCTAAGTGCAGTGGACGGAACTACTTTACAGTGTGCCTATGCGCCAGATAAAGGGAACAGGTGGGCATTCACCTCAATTGTCATGCTATGTTATGATGTATGCTGTACATAGCTACAGTATTTGTGCAGACAGCCAACGATACAATGTGTTATAATGATCTTCTGTATTTTGCAAAATGCCTCTAAAACAAAACATGATGTTTCAATATTGTTCAATATATATTTTTTTTTTCACAATTGATCTTTAGTCAAGTCTTTGCATAAATCTGTCTTTTTCCCATCATTTCTCCTCCTCCAAGCTCCGCCCTCTTGTAGTGTCATGGCTGCAGCAGCGGTCTCTGGAAATAAGCCAGGGGTTGCCACCAATTATACCTCTTTGTAAGTTTCTTGACAGGTCAAGTGTTGCCTCAGAGAGAGAGAGAGAGAGAGAGAGAGAGAGAGAGAGAGGTGTGTGTGTGTGTGTGTGTGTGTGTATGTGTGTGTATATATATATATATATATATATATACATATACATACATAGTAGGTCTGCAGCAAAAGGCTGGCACAGCGGACTGTTGTAGCTGATGGAAAAGTGCTTATGTAGTATATATATATATATATATATATATATATATATATATAGTAGTATTGTATATATATATATATATATATATATATATATGTCTAGTGGCAGCATATTCCATAGTGCTGTACAATTGGGGGATAGGATTTTGTTTTTCTATATTATAAAGACCAGATTGGAAAGCTATTAATAGAAAAGACATCCAGCGATACTTGTACAATAATTTGTTAGTATCATGTTGAATCCTATATTTGCCAGTAAATATAAACATTTCCGATTTAAAATCTTGATAATCTGTTGCAACATCTCCATAGGGAATGGGAATCCTGCGTCTCTCCTGGCTCAGGAACCAGGCGTGAAAAATGGCTCCCCCACTCTGTGTGCTGAGATCTGCTACTGGAGAGAGAGCTGTTTTGTGCTGGCATATTAGAGGGAAGAAAAAGATTATAATAAAAAATCGCCTGCAGCCAGCGTACGAGCAGTCGCAGTGACCTTGCTTTCTGTATGCCATTACACAATTCAATGGCAGTCCACTCAAACCTCGCTCTCGATCAATATCCTATTAAAGCTGCACAAAAAGTCTCCATAAACTTAGTGGTTTAGCCATGTTTATAAATGGAACTCGGCATAATTAGGTGGTCAATAGAAGCCTGCACTAGCAATTCTACTGTAATCTCCACGCGTTTCATATCTTTTGTGTGTTGTGAACGGACTACAAACCAAACTGGGGCAATAGTTTGCCATAAAATATCTGTCTGGCTCTCTGTTCGTTTGTGTAGTACTAGTAGCTTGAGTTCCGCAATGTAGCTCTGTATATATGGCTATGTGTGAGATACATATAAACTTTGTACCCCTGTAAAATGTTAGAGTACTGGACAGACTTAGGGGGGGTCTATGTACTAAGGGGGACATCTACTAAGCAGTGATAAGAGCAGAGAAGTGAGCCAGTGGAGAAGTGACTGTGGAAACCAATCAGCACTGAAGTAACATCTATAATTTACATACTATAAAATGATACAGAGCTGCTGATTGGTTGATGGGGCAACTTCTCCACTGGATCACTTCTCCGCTCTTATCACTGCTTAGTAAATGTCCCCCTAAGTCTTGGAGAGAGATAAAGTGGATGGAGATAAAGCACCAGCCAATCAGCTCCTAACTGCCGTGTTGCAGGCTGTGTTTAAAAAATTAGAGCCAGGAGTTGATTGGTCGCTACTTTATCTACGTCCACTTTATCTCTCTCCAAGGCTTAGTACATTGGACCCCTTAAGCTGGATACAAACTGAGACGATATCAGCCCAATTTGTCATTTTCGGGCGAATCGGAATGATAAATCGGTCATATTGCTCAGTGGGGTGGTCTTCAGTATGCCGACTGACGGGGCGTCGGAATCCCGACAGCCGGCATACCGACACTTATTCTTCCTAATGGGGGTCCACAACCCCCCTGGAGGGAGAATAAAATAGCGTAGCGTGGCGAGCGCAGCGAGCCCGCAAGGGGCTCATTTGCGCTCGCCACACTGTCGGTAAGCCGGCAGTCGGGCTCCCGGCGCCGGTATGCTGGTCGCCGGGAGCCCGACCGCTGGCATACCATACTGAACCCTGCTCAGTGTGTGTGCCCAATTGCCGGTGCCCACGGTCCCTATCGATGTTTCCTGGTCGGCCCTTCCACATGGCAAACCGGGCGATAAATTTAATGACCACAGCATGTGTAATGAAAGAAGGAGCGAAATATCGCTCCGCTCTTCATTACATCGCTCAGTGTGTACCCAGGATCTGATTGGTCAGCCCACCAGTCCCACGTATTGGCTGGGTACACATCGTCCCAGTGTGTACCCAGCTTTAGACCCCAAAGTACCGGCCAACCAGCTCCTAACTGCCGTGTTACAGGCTGGGTTTGAAAAATGACAGGAGCTGGTTTGTTGGTACTTTATCTCCCTCCGAATGCTTAGTACACAGACTCCCGTAAAACAGAATTCTAAGTGACTTTTAATAGCCATTTTTATTTCAAAGTAGGGGTATATTATTCTTTAGTACGTTTTAATGTAAAACAGAACATATTGCTATTGTAAGGTGTTCCTAAAATACAGGTGTGTTTTTACCTTAGTCAAAGAACACTTCCCAGTAAATGAAATATCTGCCAGGTGCCCCAGCGTCGATAGGATCATCTCAGTCTTGGTGGGGCATCTTTATGGTACAGAGGTCGGTGTGTTTGTTGCAATTTTTGGAAGGTACATCCACTGTCGCACATAGGGTCTAATTCATACCTGATCGGTGCTGCGCATTTTCGCACAGCAGCCGATCAGGTCTGAACTGCACATGCACGCCGGCGCATGCCAGACAGCCGACGTCCATTTCAGCCCTGCGATCACCTCTGCCTGATTGACAGGCAGAGGCGGGAGGGGGCGGGCCGGCGGTGTTTGGCCGCCGTTTTAGGGGCACGGTCCGGGCAACGCTGGCGTTGCCCCCCCTCCCCCCTCCCCCGCCCCCCACACACACACATAACAGCTTCCCATGTAACGGATACTGTAGAAGTGTTTGCTAATAACAGCTCCTCTCTCTGCTTCTTAAGTCCACTAACAGTAGATCTAATCGACTTCTTAGGTACATAAAAAAAAAGTTTATTAGTCCAACATAATGTTTCTTCCTAATGCCTCATCTCTTGAAGCATGAATACATTAGGATCAGAGTATTTATGTAAGGTTACTAATGCATTTTTATCACTTTATAGTGCCGTTTTATTTTACTTTTCACTAAATGTTGGTAAATCAAACTCTGCCGCATTCCAGGGAATGAAAACACCATCTGGCCTCTTTTATTTATTGTATTTAGCCAGTTCTGTTTCAATAAATTTCCAAAATAGTACATGAAAATTAGATTACGGCTATCTACGTTCATCGCCGTCCCTTATGTCACTGCAGTTCTATAGCTGCAGGGGAAACGCGTAGTGTCAAAAGGTGACCGAACCTGTACAAGAAAAAAAGTTAGAATAAACTACGGACTGCTGAAAAAAATAATGACAAGGAGCTAAGGGAATGGTTTAATAAATAGCGCGAGGTGCACGGAACAATGGGGGCCACTTTTTCCTTTGATCAACATTTTATTTTATGTAATATTTATGCAATGTATGTTGTAAGCAAAACTTTCTGCCCTGGAAATATTCAATTGGTGTACCTGTGTTTTGCGGTGCTCCCCCCCCCCCCCCCCCCCAATTCCCCCAAAAAAGTAAAATAAATTAAAAATAAACAACAAGAAAATAATAATTGTAAACTTCTCGTTCACCGAATGCAGTATTTTTGACAGCTGTAATTCTAAATTCCCTCCTCACCTGAATCCTGGTTTTCTAGGGTAACATTAATCATTTATTTCACTGTTGGGTGTGGGAGGTGGGCTTTGAAGAATTTAAAAAATGAGAACAATTTAAGGAGAGACAGATGCACCCCTTATTTCCTATACAGTACGAAACCTTAAAGGGATTTTCCCAGGTAGCTTTGATTTATTGGCTTCTAAATGCCGTCTTGCAACATTTCCCAAACAATAGCTAATTCATCGAAGCTTCCGGCTGTGTTTTTTCTAGCCAAGGATTCATTTCAGAAGTTAACAGTTCTGCATTTGTGTTAGTGGGAATAAGACACAAAAAGCTTCTCTCTAGGTACAGATGAATTCAACACGGGGGGGGGTCATTCAGGTGCGGATGCGAAGCGCCGGTTGGACGCAAATTGATCGTGTTTTTTGCACTGCACATGCATCTGGGTCACAGTAGGGATGCACAGTGGGTGATACGCGAGTGCGGTCGCAGCGACATTTTAAGTTAAAGCTCTATTTAAAGTATGGCCCATTTACTTGGTACAGCAAAGCAAGATGATGTTTACAGTTACAGTGCCTAAAATAACATTGAAATCTAGTTTCCTGTTAGGTTAGACCTCTGATGAAATCACACTGGCGAAACGCACATAGGTTAGACCTCTGATGAAATCACACTGGCGAAACGCGCAAGACAATGTCCTGACATGCTGCAAAGCGTCATCTTAAGCTCTGCTATTTTGGCTGTCATATATTCATAAGGTTTTGTGTAAAAAAAGAAAAAAAAAGAAAAGAAAATTGTAGAAAGTGGTCATTTTATTTGCCAGGACAGCTGAACTAATGGCAACTAGCTTACGTGATGTGAAGTAATGTCCCCTTTCCCCTGTACACAAAACATAAATATATCCTTGTTATGGTGCCCAGCTAATAATGGAAAGTTACATTCTAGCACTCGTGTCCCTGGTTTAATCTGTGTTGAACTCGTCGTTCTTCTATACAGTATCATATGATCACTTCTAAGTATCCCAACTACAGACCTCATTCCACTGATGATAACTTTTCTACATGTGGATTCTCTGCTATACTGAGGGTCCGGTACTTCATCCTCACCCTTACTGTAAAAACAGCTTGCAAATAATTTTTTTCGTCTTCTGTACCATGTAACCGTCTTGTCGTTCTTGGTCTGTGAAGGGTGATTATCTCACTGTTTCTTGTTACACTTTTTGGCTTTTGTTAAAAGAAGAAAAAAAAATGCTTTCTCTTTAAATCCGCCATTGTTTGTGTCCTTAAAGTGCAGAGAAGTGCTGATTATTTTCTAATTATCAAAACTTATTGACATTTGTGTTGTGATGGGAGCTGTCGAGTGCAAATTTCGGCCAACAGTTTAGAAGGGTGTAGGGAAGGATAGCTAGAGGTGTGGAAACCTTCCGAACTTTAACTTGCGAGTGAAGATTGTCTGGCCTAGGTTTATTCGACTAGAGAAAAGAAATGTAAGGGTGATTATGATCGCTATGTATCAATAAATTTGTGACCTGCTTGGAAAACGTTCCTGTTTAGTACCATGTCTCTGAACAACACACACGGTTGCTCCCTTGTAGTTGAAAAGAAAGAAAAAAAGTGGATTTTACAAAGGGTTCTTTGCAGTTAGAGCAGTCAGTTTATGGAATGCTATCCAACAACAACTGGAATTGACCGTCACTGCAGATATATCGCACAAATGAGTAGACACATACCCAGCTAAACAGAAAAGGGATGTTGTCATCATTAACACACACATATAATACTGTAATTACACCATACATTGTGGGGCGCCTTATTTGTGTAAAAACGAGCTGTGTACTAACAATAGGTAATGCGCTAGAAAATAAAACCAACAACACCTAGATCAAAAAGTAAAGATTTCACCAACTCTAAACACTCAAGGTAGGAAATATACAACATTTCATTGATTTAAGGTTAATTTTGGAAAATACAATGTCAATTATACACATTTAAATCCAGAAAGCATGGTTAGTGCCCTATTCCAAGATAGTTCTAGACCCGATGTAGAACTAGTACGAGGAACAGCAGATATAAGAGCTAGCGCCAGATTAACATAGTGGTAACAACATCCACACATATAATTGAATTGTCACAATAATGATATATATACTACTCACAGGGAATAGGAGTAATGATTGTAAATGGCTGTGTGCTTCTTGAACGTAGACCAATCAATCAATTCAAATGTATCCTTCATCAACTGTCACTGGCATAATGTATTCTGCTCGCAAAGAAAATAGAGACAATGATTATAGTTGGCGGTTCCCCAATTGTTTATTCCGAGAGTATATACATACCCAGGAAAACCTGTAAGTAATGGCCATAAAATGGATTAACATGTAACAATGGAAAATATCTTTACAGTAGAAGTTAAACAAAAGCATCAAAACAAATCCGAGTAGTAACTGGGGGGTCGCAGTAGGGAAACTCCGCAGCCCATCTCATTCTTCGTAGGGTTGGGTACAAAATCCTGGCAGTCACATTCCCAATGGTCAGGATGCAGACAGCTGCATCCAGACGGATCAGAGTAAGTATTTTAACCCTACCCTTATCCCTAACCCACCCCTCCCGCAGCCTAACCTTAACCCACCCCTCCCGCAGCCTAACCCTAACCAACCCCTCCCGCAGCCTAACCCTAACCAACCTCTCCCCTCCGCAGCCTAACCCTCCCCTCCGCAGCCTAACCCTCCCCTCCCATCCGCAGCCTAACCCTCCCCTCCGCAGCCTAACCCTCCCCTCCCCTCCGCAGCCTAACCCTAACCCCACTACTTACCATCAGGATTCTGACCGTGGGATGATGCTGCCTGTATTCTGTCGGGATCCTGACTGCATCCGGTTTCATATGCTCTCTTACCCATAGTAGGTGGAGTACCCAGGTGAGTAAAACTGCTGCGCCAGAAAACACTCTGGAAAGTCTGTACAAGTGCTAGTAAGATACATCACGGTACTAAATGATCGCTTTCTGTTAAGCTGTTTATTCGGGCAGTTTTATTCTCGTGCAGTTGGGTTTTGTTTTGTATTTAACATAAAGTTTTTAGCATTCTAAAGTTTGAAAAATGTGCACACTCGCATTAAAAAATAAAATTCCATAAATATCTGCCTCTTATCGTTTCACTTGTTTTTAAAAACATTTGTAAATTGCTGGAGAGAAATATGCCGTTAAAAAGCAAGAGAAGTCTACTAAGGGTCCGAATTATCAATCCACCCTGAAAACATATTCAGCGCAAAAAAAAAAATGTTGCGCAGTTATCTATGAAGGCCATGGGCGTGCGCACGGGGGTTGCCTCGTGCGCACAGGCACCCCCTCATGTCCGGCCCCACCCCCACCCCGCACGCACGTCTGCCGCCGATTCCCATCTCTTGATGCTGAAGGTAGGAGAGCGCTGCGCGCATCTCTCCTGCCCCTTACTGTTTCCCGTCTCTGGCAGTCATTTAAAATGTCTCTGGCTGTCAGCCAATCAGAGCTCATTGACCGGCTCTTGATTGGCTGCCGGCCAGTGAGCTTTAATTGACTCACAAGCCGGCGCTATATTTCAAATGGCCGCCAGAGGCAGGGACTCTGTGAAGTGAGGTGCAGGAGAGACGCGCAGTGCGCTCGCCTCCCCTCAGCGTCAGAGATTGGAATTGGCACTGGCATCAGGAGGGTGAGCACAAATGGGGGCATAAATGTATCTGGCATCGCTGGCGGCATAAGTATATCTGGCACCACTTGGGGCATATGTATCTGGCACTGCTGGGGGCATTTGAGTATCTGGCACTGCTGGTGGTATTTGAGTATCTGGCACCGCTGGGGGCATATGTATATATGGCACTGCTGGGGGGCATATGTGTATATGGCACCGCTGGGGGCATATGTTTATATTGCACTGAGTGCCAATAGGCGGTGCTAGCCACGCCCAATAGGCGGTGCTAGATACGCCCAGTAGGTGGTGCTAAACACACCCCTACGATGGTGCACCCACTAATAAAATGTTCTGCGCACGCCTATGATGAAGGCTAGAAAACAGAATATATTGTAGATGTTTTACACATTCCAACAAACAGCTCTCTCAGCAGCTGTCTGCATCGTTTTGTATGGGGATGACCTTACCTGGCTTATGTAAAAAGCTGGTGTCCCCTAGATAACGCCATACAGCAATGGCGTGAGCTATCACCTTACTTTTTACTCATCACCGGGACGGGTTGTTACCGAAGCCCATGTACCATCGACGGGCCCTTGAAAAATTGCCCTAAATGTTGACATTCCACACAACAATAAAATGTGTTAATTTATTATCAGATATTTGTAACTAGGTCCCTGACCTATTTGCAAATGAAAGTTATAGAAAGTAGATGTTGTATGAGGTTTAACATCCTATAACCTTGCAGAATATGTTCCTGAATAACTCCCATGTAAATGAACCCTTTCAGCTTGCTAAACTTTCAACTTTTTTATTATGATGACACTCCCTGCCACTAGGGGACACTGTTCTATTGATGTCTGTGGCTAAAGCTTCATTTTGACAAAATAAGCATGCGGCATGGCAGCTCGCACTCTTACAAATAAAAAGCAGATGCGTACCATTCTCTGAGCTGGGTAACCTGAGCTTATAATTAACTTTTATGGGAAAACATAGTAAACCATCATTCCTAATTAAGGGTGTATTCCACTTTAAGCAGCTGGAAGCTGTTGCACTTGATCAGGGCGGCCCCCCCTTATAAGGATGACAGGGCTGAGCTGCAATGATGAAGAAGAACAAGGGGTGTCTATCCGGAGCAGGAGTGCGACTGAGCTGTGGATACTGCAGCAATCCTGTTTGATTGATTTCCATTCAAGTCAGACTGACTGCAGTGTGGTCATTTCTCTAACCCATAACTGCTGGTACTGCAGCACTCTGCTTTATCTGCAGGGAGTGACTTATAGCTGTCCGTATCTGTGTTACCTTTTACACAAATTTCTACACTGCGTTCCATCGCCATGCAAATCCATCAGCTTGACAGCCTTGTGGGGCCGCTGTCAGGAGGCCTTGTTAGGCGGCAGAAATACTGAAATCCTACATGCGGATGAAGGGTTAGTGTTTTTGTAAAAGGATCCTAATGGGGCGTGTTACTCGCCAAGTAGATTCAGAAGACGTTTTACTCTTTTTATGGAGTTAGAGCTTCTTTTACATATGCATTTTTGATCTCCTCCTTATCTGTATTCTTTTTTTTTAAGTAGGTGGGAACAGAACTACCTGTAGCCAATCAGATCGTCAGGATAGTCGCAGAGTATTTCAGGAAAATATTTGTCCGCTCTGCCCCTCACCCCACCCGCCTATTATAACGTTCATCTCACCTCTAGCCATAGCCAGCCTTTACATCTTGCGTGTCAGATTATATTACGAGTCCGCATTGTGCCATCAGCCAATTGCAGACACCGCCCATCAGCCAATCATATTTTATACAGTTATGATTGACATCTGATTGATTTGAACATGAGTGCAGGATGACCGGGGCGCACACACAGCAATTTGTGTCCAGTTTTACAGAAGACTTTTTTTATTTTATTGCATTGCATGTTTAATTTTGTTGCATGTTTGGGCATCCTTAAAAGAGAAACAAACCCCATTGTCTATAATAATGTGTCTTATAAACCAGAAGTTTATGGAAAATGTATCTGAACTACAGTATTTACAATACAATAGAGAAATGCACTTGTATGGCGATAAAACGGAATCCAGTTCTGCACCTTTGCAAGCTTGTTCTGCCCTTCCGAGGGGTAAATTAGAAATGTGTTGGCAGAATTTAGATTTCTGAGGTGTGGCCTATTTGAACTGTAAGTAGCTGTATAAAAATAAAGCTGTCCAGTATTTGTATACTACATGCACAGTATGTCACTGATTCACCCACCGAATAAAAAATGTCTGCCTCCATTATATTTGTAGTCACTTAATAAGTTTCTTTCCTGTGAGTATTGGCCCAGGCACAAAATGGCTGCCTACACTGTAGTGAGGTGATAGGCTTCTTTCCTGTGTTGGGCCAACCACAAAATGGCTGCCTCCAGAGTGTGCAGGTGGCAGGTGCACTCTACAGTCACTTATTGTATGATCTTTGTGAAGGTTAGTGGTGTGTGGTAAGAGCTTTAACAAAAAAATGAAAGTAAACTTTTTTATTTTGTTTTCCAGCACCCATAGCCGCAGGAACGGGTCCTAATTTCCCCATTTCAGACATGGACAGTTCTTCATACTACAGCATGAGCCCTGGTGCAATGAGGAGGTCACTTCCCAGCACGTCCTCCACCAGGTATTAATAATGTGGCAATAATGTGTGTGGATAAATGAGTGCCTTGTATACTATTCATGTATGTTTCTCAATATTATGCCAGTCCCATGACTTTCATACATAAATCACAATGGCAGGTTCTATTAGAAAAATCTTGGTAATTACCATTTTCCTTGGTTAGGTTTCCATGGTGTCATGTGACTACCATGGCAACCCCAGTCACATTGCACATGGTGTAGTGAGCAGAGAGGCTTTGTAACACCCCCCAGAGCTCTGTTTATCTGGGATTGCTGCTGTAATAACCTTAACTATAACTTTGTTTGTGAAACTCCTACGTTATGTGGGGCTCTTCTTAATAAGCATCCTTCCATGCCTGATATATGCTTTGATCAAAACATATTAGTCGGAATGCCAGCTTGGCGTCAAACACTTTACTCGTGATCATTTTTCCACTGGGTGTTTTATTTCAGTTTAATTTTAACTTGGAAGAATAAGTAACATTACAGCTGCGTAACTTATCTTCTGCTCGCAGAACCAGCCATGGGGGTAGATGCATCAAGCATTGGATAGAGATGAGATGGAGAAGTCGATCATTGCTCACTTTGGGGAAGATGTATTAAGCCTGGAGAAGGGGTAAAGAAGTGATAAGCGCAAGGTGATAACCACCAGCCAATCATTACAGATTTGAAAAATGATAGTTAGAAGCTGATTGGCTGGTGCGTTATCACCTTGCACTTATCACTGCTTTATACCTTCTCCAGCCTTGATACATCTGCCCCTTTATCTCTATATTTTATCTCTCTCTAAGGGGGTAATTCCAAGTTGATCGCAGCAGGATTTTTGATAGCAATTGGGCAAAACCATGTGCACTGCAGGGGAGGCAGATATAACATGTGCAGAGAGAGTTAGATTTGGGTGGGTTATTTTATTTCTGTGCAGGGTAAATACTGGCTGCTTTATTTTTACACTGCAAATTAGATTGCAGATTGAACACATCCCACCCAAATCTAACTCTCTCTGCACATGTTAAATCTGCCTCCCCTGCAGTGCACATGGTTTTGCCCAATTGCTAACAAAAATCCTGCTGCGATCAACTTGGAATTACCCCCCAAGTCTTGATACATCTTGCCTGCTGGCAAATAATGTGGAATGCAGCAATTATTGGCACAAATTTAGTCTAGATTGAATTTTACTGATATGCATAAGCCACTGATTGTAATAACATGGGGGCAGATGTATTAACCTGAAGAAGGCATAAGGAAGTGATCAACCAGTGATATGTGCAAGGTGATAAACACACCAGCCAATCAGATCCTAACTGTTAATTTACATATTGGAGCTGATTGGCTGGTGCCTTTATCACCTTGCACATATCACTGGTTTATAAATTCCTTATGCCTTCTCCAGGTTAATACATCTGCCCCATTGTCTTTATATGTGGGATATGTCATTGACTCTTTCTCCCTTTCTGCAAGTTCTACAAAGCGCCTCAAGTCTGTGGAGGACGAGATGGACAGTCCCGGTGAGGAGCCATTTTACACGAACCAGGGGCGTTCGCCAGGAAGCGGCAGCCAGTCCAGTGGGTGGCACGATGTAGAGCCAGGTAATGAAATGCAATGTTGTAGCGTTTGCAGGAGAGCGGTCATTGTATGATGTAATCGCTTACACGCGATGTTCCTACCTAGTGATGTTCATTGTGGAACCATTACATTTGCTCACCGTGGTTTATCAAAGTGTCCTTGATTGTAATTGTTAAAATGTGTGTCTAGAAGTGATTGGGGTCATTTACGACACAACGGAAAAAGTGTGCAGAATCCATATTGTACCTGTGATGTCACGCCTAACGGCGCCAGTTACTGCTGGGCCGCACAGAGATTTATGCGGCACGAAACTGTTTTCTGCAATGGAGCAATTACTTGTCCTTGGTTTATCTGATATGACCAAAAAGAGATTTCCTCATTCGCAAGTGACTGGGCGGAGATTGGTCCCTTTTGACATTACTTTATTAAGATTGCTACCACAGTTTTCACGTACCACAAAAAAAGGCAAATGACGCCAAACTCTAACGGATCAATCATGCACATCAAGACGCAGCTGCAGAAATGCAGAGAGGTAAAGCTGTAAGCCCAGGTTTCCACCTCCCAGTCGTAAATGGCCCTCAATTGTGCTTCATTGTATCACAGCGTGGTTGTTTGTTGACCCTTGTTGTGGATTTCACCAATCGTAAAAGACCCTCATTTTGCTTAATTGTATCACAGCATGGTAGTTTGTTGCCCCTGGTTATAGTTGAATACACCCTGTGTTACACCCAGAGTGATCTCGTATGTAGGGCAATTTATGTGTTTCAAAAGAAAACGTGTCTCTGCATTTAGTGGCGTGTGGTTCAACCTGGAGAAAACATTGGGCGCTAAGTGTTTACTTACAGGTAAGTTCAGCCCTGACCCAAGTGGTACTCACACCCAACTGCAGTATATCAAGGAACTATGTCTGCGACTTCTGTATATCACAATGGCTTTGGAAATGCAGCGTCTTTACTTACGTGTATTAGGAGACGTGTCCTCTGCATAATTTGAGAGATTGCTGTGAAAAACAGGAACACGGCTAAAACTTTAATAAAAACCTTCAGTAATAGTACGGTGCTCATTCGCACTCTTCATCTAGAGAAAAAAAATATATATAAATACTGTAATATAACAAGATTTATCAAAGCTTGGAGAGAAAGTACCAACCAAACGGATCCTGACATTTTTCAAGCACAGCCTGTAGAATGACAGTTAGGAGCTGATTGGTTAGTGCTTTATCTCGACCGGGCCCTGCAGCTAGCGACTGCGGGCACCCGCAAATCGGACATACCGACTGGGCGACATGCCCGATATATCATTCTGAACCGTCCAGAAGCGACATATGAGTGTGTATTCAGAGTAAGATGTCCTGAATATGCGGAGTGTTTTATTTAGGCACAGTAGAGTCAGTGTTGTTCAGCATAATCATTATACAAAACTATGGGGTCTATTTACTAAGACTTGGAAAGAGATCAAGTAAAGTGAACAGAGATAAAGTACCAGCCAATCAGCTCTTAGCTGCCATGTAACAGGCTGTGTTTGAAAAATGACAGGAGCTGACTGGGTGGTACATTATCTCCGTCCACTTTATCTCTCTCCAAGGGTTGGTAAACAGACCCTTTTTGATTTTAATGAACTTTTTAAAAAATGAAGAGAATCGGAATCCTGTGACACTCTGACTGCTGTGACACTAATAGGCCCTACACACTGGCCGATTTTCTGAAAGATATGAACGATCTCGTTCATAAATGAACGAGAACTCGTTCATATCTTTCAGTGTGGAGACTCCAGCGATGAACGATGCGCGTCCCCGCGCTCGTTCATCGCTGGTCTCCCGTCGGCTGTGCATGCAGGCCAATATGGACGATCTCGTCCATATTTGCCTGCACTTCAATGCAGCCGCGTGACGGGGGGAGTGAAGAAACTTCACTGCCCCCCTGCCGCCGGGTCGCTCATCGGCAGTATCGGCCGTCGGGCACCTCGGCGGCGCATCGAGATATGTGTAGGGCCCCTAAGGGTCCCATTTATCAATGAGTGATAAAACTCATTCTGAACGACCAAACTCATTGCGTATGATAAATGCTGCTCCAGCCAATCCACTTCCAACTGTCATTTTCTTTGAACACATGACAGTTAGAAGCTGAACACATGACAGTTGGGAGATGATTGGCTGGAGCACTATTTATAATTCGGAACAAGTTTTATCATTCACGAGTTTTATCACTCATTGATAAATAGGCTCAAACATCTCCTTTTATACCTCACCAGCCTTTCACAGGCAGAGAGTCTTGCTGTATGCTGGAACCTGGGAGCCAATCGAATGACCCTCGAGCTGTTGCCGGAACGGCTTTCATCATCTCTGTAGGCTTTTTCTCTGTAGCTGAATTCTGCGTACAGCCTACAGAGGTTGGAGCAGAAACCAGCTACCGTGATTGCGCTTACTTTTCTGCAGATTTTGTTATGGAAACCCCGATCCCGTTCATATTATCCCTCTGGTACTCCGTTCCTGTCTACCCCCCTATTACAATCTCCTCTACATGTATAAAGTTTCTCCCTGTAAATTGTAAAGTGCGCATATTATTGCCTTGCTGTAGACGCACTGTGGTATAAGCCTCACCATTATTTTATTTCGGCGCTCCCAATGCATTTCACATTGACCATGGAAGAGACCCATAAGAGACTAAGGAAAATGTCAGGTAAGAAAGAACCCGCAGCGCACGGTCAAATCGTAAACGCAAGAGAAGCCGGCTTATGTTACCTCTTTATTTTGGCTGCGCCTTTGGAGTTAGTACACAACCATTACACCCTGTGTTTATTGCCTTGGCTTTGTCATTTTGTTTTACCTCGAACAACATTGTATTGTCCGCGCACGCTGCAAGTACTATAAACCTGTCTATAAAAACTGCCAAATGTTTTTGCCTTCTCAGAAGGAAGAAACTGTGTATGGGGGGGTGGGGGGAATCCAAATAGCCGTGGGGTTTGCCGCATGGGAAAAGCTCTGGGTTTTACGTCTGGAGCTTATCAATTAAAACAGCCTTTTCCCTGCGTGGTAAACTCTGGGATAAGGCATTAACCCATTGGTTCCGTGTAAAATGCAGAGTCAATGGGTTTTCCGTGCGTTAAATTCCAGAGGGTGGCTCTTATCGCGGGCATGAAGCGGCAAGGAAAAATCTACTTTTGCGGTTTGATGCCGGTTGGGGTAAATTCCCCTTATTGAACTGGTGTGCGCGGGTATCCCACGGCCAATTGGATTCCCCCCTAAGAGTGGACGCTAGATATTAGTGTCTTGACATTCTCAAATATTTCTTTGCTTCGTACCTACTATCCGCTTGGGAGGAGATGGCTCTTTCTTGTCAAATTATTGTGGAATCATTTATTACCTCGGAGTGTAAAGGTTTTGTGTCAAAACTGTAGCGGTAATAGTAGGCCAGCACTATGTTTTGGTTCTTGTGGCTTTCATCGTCTTCCAGTGTTTGTTAAACAGAAATAAACTCTTGCGTGCACTTTTGTATGCCAGCCAGAAATAAAATCGTCAGTGTCTATTTATTCAGGCTAAAGTTATCAAAAAGTTTTGAAACTCAGGGTTGCAAAATGTAGCCGCATCTATATTGTCCAGTCTTAGTTCACGATGTGCCCAGATTGTAATTGCACTTTCAGCTAAGGATGGGCAATATTAATTAATTGTTAATTGGTGTAAAAAAAAAAAATCAGGTGTCTTTATGATGCGGGCACCATTTCTAAAACCATAAAATAAATTTTGACCCTTTTTATAATTAATAATTTATCCCCATGTTTCTGTCCCGCGCTTATATAAGATTTACAAGACAAGACAAAACATGGTCAGGCCTCCCCTAATTTACCTGCTTCCAACGTATTTAAGAAGGAACATCTGTTTCTTTGATGCAAGTGGTAAAATTAAGTTGCTCCAGAGTGCCCCATGACAGGTTCCGCATCCAATTTTACCAAACCATGGATAAAATCCAGATGTTTGGGAAGTCAGGTGATTTTGTGACAAGTGTCACCAGGCTTGTTTGCAGCGTCATACTCGGGGACATTGGCCCAATAGTTGCAGTTTCACGGTAATGTAAGTTTACCAGGCTAGAGTAACTCCGAGATAAGAATACAATGCAGCGGCAGTTCTTGAATGATGCTGGTTGAATCTTACTTTAATGTTGTTGTTTGACCACGGTTTGAGGGTAGTTCTGACCATAAGCAATTTGTCTGGGAATTGTTATGGAATTTGTCTATATTATGAATCCCTTCCTGAACAACAGTGAATTATGTTGTTGCTTTATAAATATGGCATAATGATAATAATTCCGTTGTTTTATCCAGTCGTTGTTCTGCTCGTGCGTAGATGTGGTTTGTGGACTCGGCAGAGAGGTTGTTCCAGGCATCTTGGAGAACTAACCACAGATATTTTGTGTATGTAGGCTTGCTCAAATCCTTCTGTCTGTTCATGTAATCCCAGACAGACTCAATGATGTTTCGATCGGGGCTCTGTCGGGGCCATATCATCACTTCCAGTACTCCTTGTTCTTCTTTACGCTGGAGATAGTTCTTAATGACACTGGCTGTATGTCTGGGGTCGTTGTCCTGCTGCAGAAAAAAACTTGGAGCCAATCAAACACCTTCCTGATGGTATTGCATGATGGATAAGTACCTGCCAGTATTTCTCCGCATAAAGAAGAACAAGAAGTCCTGGAAGTGATAATATGGCCCCCCACAGAACCCTGATCTCAACATCATCGAGTCTGTCTGGGATTACATAAAGAACAGACAGATTTGAGCCAGCCTGCATCCCCAGAATATCTGTGGTTAGTTCTCCAAGATGTTTGGAACAACTTCCCTGACGATTTTCTTCAAAAACTGTGTGCGAGTGTACCTAGAAGACATGATACTGTTTTGAAGGCAAAGGAAGGTTACACCATATATTGCTTTGATTTAGATTTCTCTTCTGTTCATTCACTTTGCATTTTGATAATTGATAAAAATAAACTATTCACACTTCTATTTTTAAGAACGCTCTCACTTTGCAGTATTTTCTCCATACCTGCCTAAAACTTTTGCACAGTACTGTGTGTATATGTATGTATGTATGTATGTATGTATGTATGTGTGTGTGTATGTATGTATATACATATGTATATGTTTTTAATGTTCAGTTGTATAAAGCACTTGGTAGGTGCCAGTT
Source organism: Pseudophryne corroboree (assembly GCF_028390025.1). Taxonomy (NCBI): domain Eukaryota; kingdom Metazoa; phylum Chordata; class Amphibia; order Anura; family Myobatrachidae; genus Pseudophryne; species Pseudophryne corroboree. The sequence goes on along the minus strand of NC_086452.1, from coordinate 41,385,073 downwards.
TTGTTAACCGTTGCCCACGGAACATTCTGCCGTCCCGGTTTACCACCTCCACGTATATCATCCATGTTGCCCCTGACACATCAGATGGTTTTGATGCTCTATAGTATCTATTACATCAGGTGAGCTCCTCACAGAATGACAGCTCAGTGTATTATCCTCACATGGTCCAGATGTCGGATGACTCATAGACCCAGAGAACCGGAGACCGGTTTATGCCGTCATTGAAAAATAAACAGTCTCTCCGCAATGCGAGACATAGCTATTTCCCGTCCTTTGCCAGGGCAGGAGATATGGGGACTTTATGGGATTATACACACTTTTATACTACTCGGCATTCCAAGGCCCCGTGTTGTCAGGGATGGGAAGGCCATTGAATCAGTCATCCATAACGGTCCCATTATACCGCTATTATGCCAAGAGGGAAGGACTGAGACAGAAGACGGCATGAACACTATTTCAAGTAGAGAGAAGAAATCCAGGGAGGGCTCGATGTGCCTGAATGTTGAAGCAGACCCAGCTGTGTAATTGTATCTGGGCATGACCTCACCCTGCACACATATAGCACCTGGGTAAATAAATAGAGCACATTTGTAAATGAGGAGGGTGTGCAGAGCCGGAGGAAGGAACGGTTTGAGATTACCTGCAGAATGCTACCTTTCTGCACAGCCCGTCACCCGCTTACCACATGTACGCAGTGACAGCTTGCAGCCCTACAGGAAGAAAAACAAAGCCCTCACTTATACAAAGGACAAACAGATGGAAAACTGTTTATGAAAAACCCATTTGTTTCAGCGGCCCAAGAATGAAAAACAAAACAAAAAAACCCGACCTCCACTCTTCCATGCTCAGCGTTCTGCGGAATACAGTGCGCGTTGACACAAAGTGATGTTATTTTAGTCATTTTCATTTATACAGACCCTATCATTCAATAAGAGCTGCATTGTGAGGTCTGTGTCCCGACAGTAACTATTGCGCAATTGCATCAGTCGTTCTGGGCATGTGCAAGCCGCAGGGGTAAGAGAGGGATCTCTGTGCGGGAAAGAGCCCATAGGCTTCTATAGGCAACGCCATGCTACTTCAGGACTGATGGGTTGCTATAGGCAAGTTCTTCATTGGTCCACTTCTCCGCTCTTCTCACTGTTTGATTGATCAACCCTTATGGAAATGCCAAGCCTGAATCTTGGTGCAGCTGAAGACATAGATGTTTCCAATGGGTGTAGGCCAGTGGTTCCCAAACTATTTCAATAACGGCGCCCTACAGCATCAGAATTTTTTTCACGTCACCCCAGGCCAAAAGTTTCTTACTGAGAAATTCAGACAAAAAAGTATGAAATGAAGTAGATTGTGTTTCTACAGTATGTCATCCTGAGGGTCAGTTGTGTGAAGATGGACCGGATTCGCTTCTGTTTGTCCACATATTTTATGATGGGGAGCCACAGGCACTGGTTTTGCCTATTACATTGACCATAAATCATTTTAATTGGTCCTAGACCACCAACCCAGCGCATCCCTCAAAGTGCCCCAAGGCACTCAGTTTAGGAACTACTGGTGTAGGCGAAAGGTACACTTTAAAACGGCCCTGGGCCCCCAATCTCTGCTGCTAAATTCAATACCAGTGGTCCAGAAACTCTGTTCTCAAGGACCCCCAACAGTCCATGTTTTCCAGGTCACCTAGCAGGTGCAGAGGTGTAGTCATTACTCACTGACACATTTTAAAAGATCCACAGGTGGAGGTAATTATTTCACTTGATTCTGGGGTCTATTCATGAAGCAGTGAAAAGTGTGAAGAAGTGAGCCAGTGGAGAAGTTGCCCATGGCAACCAATCAGCATTGAAGTAACATTTATAATTTGCATACTATACAATTGTACAGAGTTGCTGATTGGTCGCCATGGGCAACTTCTCCACTGACTCCCTTCTCCACTCTTTTCACTGCTGCATGAATAGACCCCTCTGTGAGGAGACCTGGAAAACGTGAACTGATCGAGCTTGGGAACCACTGTTCTATGCAATCCTTTTGGGTCAGTTTCTGACATTATATGTGATTATTCCTAGCTTTGGACAGGGTTTTCCAACCACGATCCTCAAGGCACGCTAACAGTCAAGGTTTTATGGATAAGCCATATACGATTATACGTAAGCACAGGCGACTTAATTAGTACCTGTTATTTTTATTTAACTACCTATTAAACTCAAGCATCACTAATAACCTGTATTGTTAGTATGCCTTGAGGACTGAGTTTGGGGATCACTGGCTTAGGAGGATAGCTTATAAAATAAGCATACTTGACTAAAGAAGTGAGATTCACATCAGGGCCCTATCCAGTGCTGCGATTAGTGGAACTGCGCAATGGGGGGCAGGACTACACGATGCCAGATGCGCCACTAGGGAATTTGGTGGGATTCGGGAGAACTTCACAGAAATTGAGACACCCCAGATAAGTGGAAAACAAAGAAGTTGAAAGTTCCAGGTTCTACAAGTACTTGTATCTAGTTATTCTAGACCAGAACAGTTTTGCATTCAGTGGATACTTACTGGATGGCCAGTATGAAGAGCAGGTGGTTAAATCGTGGGTTAAAATAACCAGTCAATCACGTGTCAGTATTGTCAGAGTTCGCGCTGGAATATGATCAAATGGATGGAACTGTGCAAAACTAATATAAAAAAAAGCGCAGATCTCTGTCTTTGACGTCTAATTAACGACTGTTCACTTTTGAGGTGTTGACAGGAAGACCTCACGTATCTGAAGTGAGCCGAATTAATTGCAAAACGGTCTCACTTGCCCTCCGCACCAGTTGTGATTGATACATTTTCTTGTTTTTTCTTTTTTTGTTTGTTTTTTAACGGATTAGAATCAAAATGTAAGTTGAGTTCTCGCACTCTGTGCAAATCATGTAGTCATTGGGATCGATTCTATTAGCCGTGATAATATGGCGGGTGCGAATCATCGCGGCAGTGGCTGCACTTTATGGAGGACCGAATTCGCACAAAAGTTCTCGCTGTCCCATAGGGCTCCGGCACTTTAGTGCAAATTCAGACCGAGAAGGGTGTGAGATTGAATG